>NC_134484.1:106944496-107141181 GCF_040206685.1 Ascaphus truei
ATATATATTTCCAGATCTACAAAGTAAGCTCTATCACCCAGAGAGTCCATTTTGAAACATAAATTAAATGTATTTTGGTTCAAATGGAACACAAAGGAGGACAAGGAAGTCTGGTGTCCATTCCATATGATAATGATATCGTCAATGTATCTTCTCCACAAGACAAGCTGCGGAGGAGATACATCAACGTGTCCCACAAACTTCTTCTCCCCATATAGAGACTGTCAAAGAACGGAGCAAACCGCGTATATATATATGACAGTGCCACATACTTGATAATGACATTTAGATTCACATAGAAAATAGTTGTGTTGTAAGATTAACATAATGCCATCCATTGGCACAAGCCAACCATTCCTTTAGTTCATTGAGATAAGCCAAGGTATGGTCCATTTCTCGAAGGGAGTAGGAGGCAGTGGTAGATAATAACTTACAAGCTGCTATTTGGTAATGTTCTGCATTTTGAATTATGATGCCACCGCCTTTCTCGGCCATACGGATAATTATATCAACATTAGATTTCAATTCTTGACTGTCTATTTTTTCCTTAGAATCAAGATTATACCTAGGCTTCTGCTCAAAAGAACATAGCCCAAGGAAATCTTAGTCTACCATCTTGCCAAATAAATTGTCCCTTCACATGATAGGCGTACAAAACAGAGGAGGGTTTGAAACCAGAATGATGCATAGGTAACAAAGGATCATCTATCTTTACGGCCTCCATCCTAATTGCAGCTAATATCTCCTGTATCTCTTCCATGTTTTTACCTCCAACCTCACAACCCCCTGCTGCAATTCTGACCCTAGCACCTTTGCCCATACTCCTACAGTCACATTATCTGCATGCTGTTCCCACCCAACTGCCAAGAATCTCTTTGCCACTGTGCCTATCCTCCTCCTTTCCTCTTCTAAACCAATCATGCTGCTCTTTATACTTCAAGCAGTGCACCCTTAACCCCTGCTGATCCACTTAACACCTTGCACAGTCATGCTCCCTTCCACCTACACTTTACTATGGCTCCTGTGGCAGCTACATGTATTTGAAATGACATGCACTTGTTGGAATTTGGAATGGTAAAGAATGGAAACAACTGCTTTAACGTGTTGTGTGCATATGGATTGCTGGTTGGTATTTCGAGTTGCTTGCAAGGAATTGTCTGTGTTTCCTTCTGAAATTTTGGCATAAACACAAAAAGCAACTTCAAAGAAGAGAGCAAAACTAAACACCAGCTATCATCGATGATATACACGCACAGGAAATAGCTTCCATTGAGAGTATTTACTAAAAGAAAAAACGTGAGAAACAATAGGATTTTTCTTTGATTTAACTGGTGCTGTTTTTTTATTTGCTTGTTCATCTCTGCAGCTGAAGTGTTGATTAATTGCAATCTATATCCTATATGGCATTGTCAGAAATTTGAACCCCACTGTAATTAGCCAAAGGATGTGGAAAGAAAAAGACAGCTGCACACCAAAATAGGTTAACAAGATTATACTATCACTTACAAAAAACATTTTGTTCAGAATCCCATTGCAACGTTTTAACCCCCAGCGGGATCTTCCTCAGATAAATGTCTACCTGTCCTACATGAATTGCTGAGTCAAGTTACCTTACGGTACATTTGGGTAGTATTTTTTTTTGTAGTTATCTTCTTTCATCTTTAACTTTGCTGGAGTTTATATTAAGAGATCTTTACATTATTTCTATTTTATGTTTAGAAAATAGTTTAAATATGTAAGTAGAAAAAATCCTGCGGGAGGTAAGCGGAGCACAGCAGAGCAAATGCAGGGGCTAAACACCAAAATGAATAAAAGTCCTTTATTGCATGATCGACATCATGGTAAGTGGTGAGTAAAAATCTCTTACGCGTTTCAGGCGTCTGCCCTTTATCAAAGAGAACTATTCAACACACTGCAACTGCCCGTCTGCAGTTGCAGTGTGTTGAATAGTTCTCTTTGATAAAGGGCAGACGCCTGAAACGCGTAAGAGATTTTTACTCACCACTTACCATGATGTCGATCATGCAATAAAGGACTTTTATTCATTTTGGTGTTTAGCCCCTGCATTTGCTCTGCTGTGCTCCGCTTACCTCCCGCAGGGTTTTTTCTACTGTTTATCATCAGCGTGACGCACGCCTAAGGAACAGCTGATATCTGCCAACCGTGAGTACCCCAGTCCGCTTACCTGCGTTCTGGGGCTAATGTTCCTTGTACCCACATACCTCCTAAGGGGGACATTATACTGTTCTTAGGTAATCAGATATTTTACACTGATTTTACCGTTAGATACAGGTCCCGCCCGCCATAGAGGAGTAAGGGTTAACTGTATGGAACACACGGTTTACATGCTTCATAAGACGGCTTTTCCAACTTGTTATTGATCATATGACATATATCTACTATCATTTCTACAAGGAATACCACTTAGCTGAGCACGGTACTGGGGATCTTTTCCCTATTTTTTCACTAAATATGTAAGTATACATTCCTATTTTGCAATTACAAATTTAAAATAGAAATAATGCAAGGTAAATTAATCTTATTTATTACATATCAATAGATATTACTACCTCATCTGCAGTTTTGAATTTTTCTAATTCATCAGACATGCAAGTGTATGGGTGGCTTTTCTGAACCTAGAATATAAGTATAGCCAGGTCCCCCTCAGGGCTCCCCTTTACCTCCGCTGCGGCTGCAGGGAGTGCAGTGCGTGCGGGCGCTGCCGGAGTCAGCGGTGGACCCGGCGGGTTAAGCAGAGAGGTGGGGGCAGGGTGCAGGGAGCTCTTCTGTGGCTCCGCGGTGCACCCGACTAGTGGTGGGCGCCTTGTTGGGACTGGCGCCGGAGCAGCAGACACATTGCGCATGCACAGACCGGTTCAGGTTGTGGCAACCATTAGGAGGAGAGCATGCATGTGCAAGAGCAAGAACAGCGGCGGACATTACCAAATAAGCCCAGCAGGGAAACTACAGTTCCCAGCAGCCCGCGGGGCTGTGGATCACCTGGTATGTGTTATAGTGATATACCTATTCTTATCTGTGTTCAGTAAACTGTTATCATATACAAGTGTGTGTCTATTGTATTGGGTCCTGTGCGAGGGGGAATCCAGCAGTGCTAGGATCCTTCACAGGTGGAGGCGCTGTCACTAGACAGATCAAGTACACCCCAGGCTCCCAGCAGTGGGGGTTCAGGCCTCCTGTGAGCCAGAGGTAAAGCATCACACACACTCCAGTAGCCTCCACATCTCCCATAGGGTGGAGGAAACTGCGCTACTTAAACCAACTAGAATATTTATTATATTATATTACGAAATCTTATAGAACTGCAAACCCATCCCTTCCCAGTTACGTTTGCTATTTTTACTCCCCACGGCACCTGGTTTACTCTAAATCCGACTTTTTTTTTAAATGAACTTCATATAATGATAACTAGTTTTCACAAAGGTATATTAAAGGAATACATAGATCACCAATATTATCCTTTTTTGAACAGCTGATTTGGTTAGTAAATTCCCTATGGAAACACAACTCTAGCTTACACTTGCACAGAGGGCTGCAGACAGGTAGAGAGAGAAGGGGCAACTGTCCCGGGCCATCAGCATTCCCAGAAGTTGGGCCCGTCTATCTGAAAGTAGGTCGCAACTTCTGCTATTGGCACACTGGGTCCCTTCCTTTACCCGGCCCACTTGTTTGAAGGTGTAAGAAACATGGGTTTGTCTAATGGTTTACGCAGTGTTGACAGGTTTTCAGGTTAACTTCTGCTTCTGAAGTTACTGCTAGGATCTATTTAAAAAAAAAAAAGTTTTTTTCCCGACATGTAACTTGCACAGCAAAGTCCTGGACCTAATATTTCTATGATGCAACAAGGCCCTCAAGTAACGATATGGGTTAGCGTACCCAATCTGGCACCCATTCAGGTCACTGCAAACGCCAGATTGGGTGCGCTAGCTGGTACCAGCTCTCAATGAATCTGCCCCATAGAGCATTAATTAGTACAAAGAGAGTAAAAACATTAATTAGACGAATTAAACTGAGCAGGCTTTTAGGTGATTTGTGATATTGAGATTACCTTTGTTTTTGTTTTTATGGTGTTATATTGTGCAACATTGGGTTATGGCAGACCCCAATATAGTAAAAAAAATATATATATTTAGATGTGTAGAAATAAGAGGTCATCAATTGGAACATATGTTCTCTGAACAAATTGAATTAAGTGACGAATCTGTAGATTTACCTTCTAAAATGCTATCTCTCTCTCATCTTTTGAAACAAGAAACTAGAGCATGGTGTGATATGACAACACTAGATAATGTAACCTTCCCTGCCCAGCTCCTAGGGAGGTTACATCAGTGTCGGTGTTAGGGCTGCTCAGGATGCATTACCTTGTTCAGGTGCAGACCTTGTGCAGGCTGGGCGTTGGTACACAATGATGAGCCTCAGGAACTTTATTGATTCAAACAGCAGTTTATTATCTGGTAAACACAGCCTCACAGGTAATATACAGAGGTCATCTAGTATTTCCAATAAAGTGTCTTTGGCCTATGTTGTTGGCCTATGTTGTTAGCGTGGCTTCCCTAGCTGCCCCCATCTTGGCCCACTAGGAAGGTGCTGAGGCTTTGTTTTTCTTATAGAGTCCCTCTGCTATACAGTGGCGGCCGCCTTTAGCCTTGTGCGGCCGTTTCAACGCGATTTTTAAAACCGCAAGCAGATGCGGCATGTTCCGGACGTTTTCCGGACGTTTTAGGCTCCGCGAGTGGTTTCATTGTTTAGCGCTATTAGCGCTGTCTAGCCATGGATGTGGCTGAACGCGGCAAAGTGCGTGACATACGGAAAACATCCCCGAAAAAAGTACTACTCCATCGGTGATCAGCCCCTCAACTCGGGGTGGCCTGCCAATCTGTGGCCTTCTGTGTAAGAGCCGGTAATGAACTTGCCTGAGGGGTGGGTCCAACTATACCTATGGGCTGACTTGTGAAGGTCCCTTTGGGCATAGCCTGTCTGTCATAATATCTTGGGAGTAATGTCAGACCATTTTGGTACACAGGGTACTTTCCCTAACTGAAAACAATAGAAGGGATGGGGAACCTATCCTATACATATGGGTTTACATAATTATTCACAAAGGATCCCTCTTCTTCAGCTCCTCTTGAGATCTGATATTCCAGAAGTTGACTGCCTCTTTTTTATAGCCTAGCATGATGTCACTGTATCTATGCAGAAAGAGGGTGGCACTTACCTTCTGCTGAATCACTCCATGTGATATAGGAGCGTTACTCTGTTTGAGCCCACACAGTTAACCCTAGTAATCACCAAAGGGGGGCTTCAATAAGCATATTAACAACAATGGAAACCCTAGAGGTCTTCGACTGATTAAAAATTCCACAGACAGTATGGTACAGTATTAATAATGTATTAATAATTTGTTCTTAAATGGGAAAGAACTCTCGAGCATTGATCTAGGGAATTAGTTGAAAGAAAAACAACTCAGAGATGTTGACTCAAGTGTCCAAATGTCCTCAATTTGTTGATGAACTTAAATCTAAAATGAAAAAGCCTGGAAATTTGTCTGAAAATGAAATAATTCCAATCGGATAATCTAGATTACACGTTGAACAAGTAAAAAAAATGGAATTAATTAGAAAGGGACAATAGTTCTAAAGGAAACTATCCTGATTTGACCAATAATCAAACCTGGCCCATTGGTGACAACAAGGGGGAGAAATATCATACAGAACAGAAAATATGTCATTCAGTAATTAATCTAATCACCATAGTGTTTACACAAGGAATTCCAATATAGAATTGACACATAATGCTAGGATTACTAACAGACAACATTTCCAAAGTGGTGAAGTTAGAGGAAAGAAGACTGACAATAAGTATTCAAATGCTAGAGATGAGTGTATCAATGAGCATAATTGGATTACTGCCAGAAGGAATGCACTTAAAATAGAGCATACAACAAAGAAGACTCAAATTGAAAGAAAATACATTTTGATAATACCTATACAAATTATAGAAATCAAGATATCAAATTATGTAAAAGAGTTTAACATTTCAACAGGTTAACTGATGACATTACATAGTTGCATAGTTACATAGTTACATAGTAGATGAGGTTGAAAAAAGACGTACGTCCATCTAGTTCAACCTATGCTAAATTTAGGCAACAGATACTTTATCCTATATCTATACTTACTTATTGATCCAGAGGAAGGCAAACAAAAACCCCATTAAGGGGAAAAATGAATTCCTTCCTGACCCCAAGAATTGGCAATCGGATTAATCCCTGGATCAACATCCTTCCAATGTATACTTATTTGGTATATCCCTGTATACCTTTCCCATCTAAAAAGATGTCCAACCTTTTTTTGAACAAATCTATTGTATCTGCCACCACAGTCTCCATAGGTAATGAATTCCACATTTTAACTGCCCTTACTGTAAAGAACCCTTTCCTTTGTTGCTGGTGAAGTTTCCTTTCCTCCAACCTTAAGGGATAGCCCGAGTCCTTTGTACTGCCCGTGGGATGAATAGTTCTTTTGAAAGCTCCTTGTATTGTCCCTGAATATATTTGTATATAGTTATCATATCCCCTCTTAGACGCCTCTTTTCTAATGTAAATAAATCTAATTTAGCTAGCCTCTCCTCATAAGTTAGAATGTCCATCCCCTTTATTAATTTAGTGGCTCTTCTCTGCACTCTCTCTAGTTCCATAATGTCTTTTCTTAGGATTGGTGCCCGAAATTGTACTCCATATTCAAGGTGTGGTCTTACTAATGCTTTGTAAAGGGGCATAATTATGTTTACGTCCCTTCCATCCATTGCCCGTTTGATGCAAGATAAGATCTTGTTTGCCTTTGCAGCAACTGCATGACATTGGGCACTATTGCTAAGCCTGCTGTCTACAAGCACTCCTAAATCCTTCTCCATCAAGGATTCCCCCAATATATCTGCATTTAATTTGTAAGTCGCCTTTTTATTCTTGCATCCCAAATGCATAACCTTACATTTATCTGTATTAAACCTCATTTGCCATTTACCTGCCCATGTTTCCAGTCTCTCCAAGTCCTTCTGAAGAGAAATTACATCCTGCTCTGATTCTATTACCTTACACAATTTAGTATCAGCAAAGATGGAGACTTTGCTCTCGATCCCAACCTCAAGGTCATTAATAAACAAGTTAAAAAGCAGGGGTCCCAGTACCGATCCCTGAGGTACTCCACTCACGACTTTAGCCCAACCTGAAAAAGTTCCATTTATGACAACCCTCTGTTGTCTGTCCTTTAACCAGTTTTCAATCCAGGTGCATATATTATTACTGAGTTCAATTTTCTTTATTTTGTACAACAACCTCTTGTGTGAAACCGTATCAAAAGCCTTTGCAAAATCTAAGTAGACCACATCAACTGCATTACCCTGGTCTAAATTCCTACTTACCTCCTCAAAGAAACAAATAAGGTTAGTTTGGCAAGATCTATCCTTCATAAATCCATGCTGACTATTACTAATAATTTTGTTTTCCATTAGGTATTCCTGAATATTATCCCGTATTAAACCTTCAAGTAGTTTCCCTACTATTGAAGTCAGGCTTACAGGTCTGTAATTCCCCAGGTGTGATCTAGCTCCCTTTTTAAATATAGGTACCACATCTGCTTTACACCAATCTTGTGGTACTGAGCCTGTGTAAATGGAGTCCTTGAATATTAAATATAATGGTTTTGCTATTACTGAGCTTAACTCCTTGAGAACTCTTGGATGTATGCCATCGGGGCCAGGTGCCTTATTTACTTAAATTTTTTCAAGTCGCTTATGAACTTCTTCCTCAGTTATCCAATTGTTCATTAATATGGAGGTTGTGGCTTCCTCCTGTGGCGCTACTATTGAACTTGATTCTTCCCTGGTAAACACAGAGGCAAAGAATTTGTTTAATACCTCTGCTTTTTCCTTATCTCCAATAATCTGCCTACCCATCTCACACTGAAAGGGTCCTATATTTTCTTTTCTCATTTTTTTGTTATTAAGGTACTTAAAGAACTTTTTAGGGTTGACCTTACTTTCTATTGCAATCCTTTTTTCATTATCCATTTTTGCTAGCTTGATTGCCCTTTTGCAATTTTTGTTACATTCCTTATAATTCTGATACGATGTCTCTGTCCCTTCTGACTTAAAGAATCTAAACGCCTTCCTCTTCTTGTCCATTTCCTCCCCTACCTGTTTATTTAGCCACATTGGTTTTGACTTATTTCTTTTATATTTATTACCCAAGGTATACACTGATAAGTGTGCTTTTCTAACAATGTTTTAAAGACTGCCCATTTATCTTCTACATTTTTCCCTGCAAAAACATCTTCCCATTGTATTACTACTAGATAAGACCTCAGTTTATTAAAATCTGCCTTTATAAAGTTTAAAGTCTTTGTTGAACCCAAGTAATCTGTTTTTTGATAATTTATTTAAAATGAGACCATGTTATGATCACTGTTACCCAAATGTTCCAGGACTTGAATATTTGTTATTACTTCTACATTGTTTGATATGACCAAATACAGAACTGCCCCTCTCCTGGTTGGTTCCTCAATAATTTGTGTCATATAATTATCTTTAAGCACCCCCAAAAACCTGTTTCCTTTTGTTGTAACGCTAATCTCATTGCCCCAGTCTATGTCTGGATAATTAAAATCCCCCATTATGCAAACATGACCCAGTTTTGATGCCTTCTCCATTTGCAAAAGTATTTTAGCTTCCTCAATCTCACAGATATGTGGTGGTTTATAGCATATTCCCACAAACATTTTCTTTATACTTTTACCTCCACTGCTAATTTCTATCCACAAGGTCTCTACATTTTCATCAATCCCTTCATAGACATCATCCCTTATAATAGGTTTTAGATCCGGTTTAACATATAAACATACTCCACCTCCCCTTCTATTTGTTCGATCCTTCCGAAAAAGAGAATAACCCTCTAAATTAACTGTGCAGTCATGAGTTTCATCCCACCATGTTTCAGTAATGCCTATGATGTCATACTGCTCCCTTGTAGCTGTTAATTCAAGCTCCCCCATTTTATCTGTCAGGCTTCTTGCATTAGCAAGCATGCATTTAAGGTTTTTTTTCAGCCTGTACTATTATCTTATCTGCTCCCACTTGGTTTAGTCTTTAGAAGTTTTCTAGTATTATCTCTATTTATTATGGGTATCTCACTGCTTGTCAAACTTGCACTTGCCCTCATTCTACCTCCATACAACTTTGTATCCTCATCTATTCTATTTAGTTCATTATCTGTTTCATTCCCCTCCCCCCTCCATCCTAGTTTAAAATCTCCTCCAACTTTTTTAGCATTCTCCCCCCTAGCACAGAAGATCCCTCTTCATTGAGGTGCAATCCATCCCTAGAATATAGATGGCACCTCTCAGAAAAGGAGTCCCAGTGCTCTAAAAACCCAACCCCCTCCTTCCTGCACCACTTTCTTAGCCATGCTTTAACCTCCCTGATCTCTGACTGTCTCCCTGCGGTAGTGCATGGCACTGGTAGTATTAAAGCATTAAAACTGATCAACATTTTTTTCAGAGAATGACAAACAAGAGACATACAGTAGGAAATCAAACTGCGATATGGACAATCCTCTATCTGTAAATACGCCCAAACCTCCAACAAGAACATTTTTCAAGAGAGGTAAGTGAGGAAGGAGGAAGCTCTCCATCTAAAAGGGGTTTCCAGAGACAGAAATACTGATTTCCAATTGTATTTTTAATGTATCTTCCTTGAAAATGTACTATTGTATATTGGATGTCCTTAAAAAGGACTATTATTCTCTCCTACAAAAAATCCAAGTAATTTTGATCTATATATTAATTTTAAAAATTAATTAGAAAGTTGACATTACACAGATATTTCTCAGGTACCTCAACTGTGGGGCGAACTTAGAAACATCAGTATCAAATAATCTTCACTACTTTGACGATTTCTTAGACCAACAGGCTTTAAAAGATCTGGAGGATTTATTTAAAGAGTAAGATCTTGATTAATGATAAACAAACGGTTTGTACATACAGGTTTCAAACCGAGATCTCTATGTTTTCCCTATGTTGAACTCTTTGGCCAGTTGGTGGAAAAAGACCTCCAAAATCTATGTAGTAAGAGTTCGCAAATGAGCCCCAATTTAAATTCTAGAGAAAAATGGGCCTTAAGTGCCTTCTATCTAATGCAGACATAGTTATACAAGAGATGGGTAAAGGCTGTGTATTGGTCTTAAAGAACAGAGGGGATTGCACTCTACCACTGGCTCAAATTGATTTCATATTGAGATCTTTCCCATTCATATTACGTCCGAATTTTTTTTTTTTAATTAAAATTATTATATACAGGCATACCCCACATTAGCGTACGCAATGGGACCGGAGCATGTATGTAAAGCGAAAATGTACTTAAAGTGAAGCACGACCTTTTTCCCACTTATCGATGCATGTACTGTACTGCAATCGTTATATACGTGCATAACTGATGTAAATAACGCATGTGTAACAGGCTCTATAGTCTCCCCGCTTGCGCACACCTTCGGTACAGGTAGGGATCCGGTATTGCTGTTCAGGACGTGCTGACTGGCGCATGCGTGAGCTGCTGTTTGCCTATTGAGCGAGATGTACTTACTCGCGAGTGTACTTAAAGTGAGTGTACTTAAACCGGGGTATGCCTGTACAGATTTGTGACACCGCCATGGGTACCCAGTTTTCCCCTTCTTTTGCCAATTTACTGTATATATGGGTTGGTGGGAGTCTAACTATATTGATGGTGTGTCTCCTCCACAGCTCACAACGTGGAGGAGATACATTCAGGACATCCTCATCACCTGGGATGGTGATGAGTGATAGTTTTTGGAATTTGTATCCACACAATGATAATGTCTACAATTTGACATTTAGTGGCAATAACAGTGCCACCAAAATCCATTTTCTAGAACAGTTGAGAACAGTCTTTTTTGTACAAAAACTTAATTTAAAGACAACAATGTTAATTCATATTTACATTTCTCAAGTAGCCATGAGAGAAAATGGATTGATAATATCCCATATAGCCAATTTCTTAAGCTTAAAAGAAACTGTACTGACAATTGCCAATTTGAAGAACAAGCAACATTTCTGAAAGACAGGTGTTTACAGAAGGACTATAAGGACAGCCTCATCGAATCATCATTAAATAGAGCAAAAAAGAGAAAGAGAAGCCCTTTATTACAATACCACAATAAATATAAAGGAGATGGCAATACTTTGCAACATCGAATAGATGTACCTAATGACAGAAAGCAACATTCTACTGTCTCTGTATCAATGTCAAATGCTATAAGTTTAAAGGCTAATATGGATAACTCTGATTTTTCTGGATTTATTACCCATTATAATTGGGCTCACAAGCTAGTCAGAAAAACTCTTCATAAACATTGGAATGTGATTTTTCTAGACCCTAATTGGGGGCCGGTATAACCGTCCAAACCAGGCATTGTGTTTAGAAAAGCCCAGAATCTTAAGGGTATATTGGCCCCTAGTTAACTAAGGCTATCAATAGTGGACCTCTTAATTCTTGGGGACTAGTAGGAAATTATAAATGCAATAAAGGCAAAGTGTGTATCATATGATGAACAATAAATATGCAATTTCCCCTACTGCGCGTAAAGAAAAAATGAGGTAACAAGTTTTATTAACTGTTTTACAGCATTTTTTGTGTATATGATACAGCGTGAATGTGGACTAAGATAAACTTAAAACTACATATCCTGGAACACGTGAGAAATATTAATAACATTTCAAAATGTATTGTAAAGAAGAAACCTCTTGCACATTTGCTTGGTCACTTTCAGTCTACCACTGTGATTCTAGTTAATTAAAATGTATGGATATTGAATCAATACCATTTGGTAAAAGATTGGGCAACAGAGATCTTTGGGGTAGACCTTCAGAAGGTTGCACATTTTTTAAGGCTCACTTATCTCAATTTAACATATTCGTATGCGGAGTGCATATCCTCAAAGGGGCTTAGTGCTGCGACGACCTGGCATTTCCCTGGGACAAACACTTAAACCTCCACTGGGAACGTCCAGGACAATTAGTTACAGCTTTGTGACTTTTCAGAAACGGCTGTTTCACTGACAGAACATTTGGCCATCAGTTTGCAGGTAATTATTATCTTAACCCCTTACCCTAAAGCTCCTAACCTTAACCCCCTACCCTAAAAACCTTAACCCCTAATCCTAAACCTAACACCTACAATAACCGCTACCTCAGGGCTGAAACATCTGCGGATAAATGGCAGCGGTCAAGTGTACATCAGTGACTCAACGACGGTGGCGAAACATCCACCGTTAATTGCCACTGGAACTACCATGGGTGGTATAGATCTAGGGGGAGACTGGTCACATTTCCAAACCATGCTTCAGGAAGTACCAGAGCTGGTAGCACGTGAGACTCTGTGTATACAGTGCTTGCATGCTAAAGCTGGGTTAAAGTTAATCATTAAAAAAAACAATGCTTTTTTTATGATATTGTGATGTCTCAGTCACACTCCGGGGTATTTTGTCCCGTATTAAAGGCAGGAAACTTTAGAGTTCGTTGAACACGGTTTATTTACAGGGTCAAATCAGGAAACAAAAACAAACATAGGACCTACAGTAACTTCACTTTGGAGTTCTTACTAATACAGCTTAGTCTCTTACTAACAGTAGGAGAACTAAACTCTACCCCTACTCAGAACCCTGTACCTGCAGAGAGATTGCAGTTCTCCCTGCAGTCTCTCTCTGGGCTGTCAGTGTGTGTGCTCCCAGATCAGCACAGCAGCAGCACAGGAAGGTGTATGTGCTGCCTTTTAAACTGCAGCCCATTAATTAGGGCTCAGGTGAGGGAAAACGGTACACACCCAGGAAGGTACTGGGTCCTATGTACCTTCCTTCAAACACCTTCTCACTGAGCATATCACAATATGTAGAATATCATGATATTTTCACTAACATATTTACACAATAATCTGGGGCCCAGCAATCCTGACTCCTTAAATAGGGTTAGCATGCAAAGTCTTTCTCATTTAGTGTGAGTCCAACTTACTGAAAGGTAGAATCACTCATTTGTATTGGTATATTAGAGTTCAAAATAATTTCACTCTTTTAAATCTTCATTTTTCTATTCACGTTATTCTTTGGTCCAGAGCCATTTAAAGTGTCAAAGTGATGTTATGTTTAGTAATGTTTAATCATTTTTGCCACATGTAATGATCTTTTCCACTGCCTCCCTGCTAGGGACCTTCTCTTATTAATAACACTGTGCTATATAAGGTACCTTCAATAAATTATACTATTTTATGTAGCGTACATATTTCTACACCATACATGTTGTACATCTGTACTCAGCCAAAGCGCAGAGAGGAGGGGTCTCTATAATGACATAATTACCCTATAGTAACATTACAATTACATTTTAAAGCAGCAGTCCAAGCTTCCATTTAAAATATCTATATATAATTTTCCTTTAATATGTGCATCAATACAATTCACACAATGATAAGTAATTCGCTAAGTTGCCGATCGATCCATTCTCCTGTGATCGATCGGCGTAGATTCGGCTCGGGGGTTCACTAAATTGCCCTCAGTGCAGCAGAAGAGGACCAAAGATGCAAAGTTCTGTGGGGAAGATCATGGGACCAGGCAGTCACTAGATACAATTGGTGTACTGCTAGAAAGAGAGGGCAGTGCTCAAAAAGGGGTGTGCCAGAGCCTGTTTCAGAAGTAGACGGGGATGTGACTTTGTAAATTGTAGCTAAAGAAACAAAAACGACTTGTTACATTATAATACATTAAAAATGTAATTCAGTGTTTTAAAAAAAATGCTACAAGTATTTTCTCATAGTACAGAACTGATTTAATATAAAAAAAAAATCATGTGTAGGATATTGCTTGGTCTGCAGCTTTAACGCTGCAAACTAGAACTATAAGTACACTGTGGATACAGATACTGGCTCGATTTTAATCCCCAGATCTGATTTCTGCTACATATGTGCTACAATTTTCTGCTTGAAGAAAAAGGTAACAGTAACCCGGTAACAATTTTATTTTTGCAATAATAACAATGTCACTTTTTTTAAATTAAAGTATTAATTGTATAATATATAGAATGGCTTATATGAAGGCCTATACTAAGTAGAGCAGTGTGCCAGATATGAAGGAGGATGGGTAGGTGACAGTTTCTGAAATGTGCTACAACCAAGCTCTGGGGTGGGATCTTATGGCAAAGATTGAGTTGAAATTCATACAGTAAACAATGCTGGAGCATTGCAGATAGCCTGGCTTAGTCACTATACTCCTACACAACGAATATAGGTTTAAGCCTCTGTGTTTTAACCTATATAAAATATTAGTAAGTTAACTTTGGTCCTATGTGGGACTACATTCTTAAATCTAAACATTTGTAATTTATTATGAACCCTGATTTATTGGCATAGATTCATAGGAGAGAACCCCGTAGTCATTTTATTTGGCCGACGTCCCACTGATGGTCTACAGAACAGCCACAGGAATAAGTGCTTTGTCCCACGTTCTGTATTGCCCTACCCTATGCCCGAGGGCAATTAGCCAGACTTCTTACAAATTCTGTAGCTCATCCAAAATTTAGACAACCTAAGAACAAATGAATATTTAAATTTCAAGAACTGAAAATGTGTTTTTCTTTTTTTCTATGGACTGTAAATCCCCGATAGTAGAAATCCCCCGAGCAAGCATGTTGATTTTGGCAGACAAACACACGGTCCCTGCATTGTAAAGATGAGCTGACACGTGCAGATTCTCAGATTAGCTGTTTCAAAAGGCTAATTAAATATTACCGTTGTTTTCCCAGCTATTATTGTGCGTCCCCTTCTCTCTCTGTCAGCAAAGTCACCGGTTTTAGTCATTATTATAAAAAAAGAACCTTTAAATGATAGCCTTAGAAAATGCCTGTTCAAGTCAAATGTAATGCTTCATTCCTTTGAATCCCGAAATGAGGACAAGAGCAGGGGTGCGCAAACTATTTGAGCTGCGCCCCCTTTGCCTGCTCCCCCCAATGCTCGTGCCCCCCTTGTCTCTTTTTCCGGGGTCTTGTGACGTCACGATGCCGGGTCGCCTTGGCAACCGGCTGTAAGGATCCGTCATTCGCGCCCTCCCCGGCGCACTTCCTACCTGCCTACAGCAGTCCTGTGATCTGGTCTCCTGCCTCTTCTGCCTCCGGCAGCGCATCTCGCGGACCGGCGAATGCCAGCGTTCCTTCTAGGGTTCACGTGCGGACCGTACTCGGCACTAAATGCCATTCCTGCTGGTCCCGCCTCCAGGCTCCGCTCGCAAAGAGACGTGATCGCTGCGCAGTGCGCTCCCGCTATGCGCGCCACACGCGCATACGTGCAGAAGCTTTCTCGCTCCTCTGTCTTAAGGGATACACCTGTGCTGTCTCCCTCAAGCAACCACAGCCAGGCATACTCCTGAGCATGCACCCAGCTCATTGGACTGTTCTGCCTTATATGCTCAGCCTGCCCTCTGGCACATTAGCTGAGCAAAACCTTGTTTATGTGCAATGTGTTCACTGCAGTCCTGCCTCCTGTCTGAGCCTTGCCTGTCTTGTTCTGTGTTGACTGACCTTGCTTGTTCTTTGGATTCCGCACTTCTCTGCTCCTCACCCGGCTTACCAACGACGATCCATACCTCTCCAATCCTGACCTTGGCTAAAGTACCTGCAACGATCCGAACCTCTCCAACCCAGACCTCGCAAGTATCACTGACTATCCTGACCTCTCCTACCCCGACCCGGCTACCTCGACATATCTACACTCCAGATGCGCCCTCGAGGCTGTGGGTTGGCTTTTATCCCAACCTGTGTATTGATGCACATATTAAATGGGAATGTATTTATGTATTTTAAATGGCAACTAGGGTATCCATTAACTTACATACCTCCCAAAACACTCATCTATTGGAGGAGACGGGAGAGAGAAAAAAAGAAAGAGAGAAGGATATATTATATTTTTGCTAGATATATCCAGATGGGATTATTCTTCAATTAACTGAGATTCCATGGCTTCAAGCAAGATGAAACTGGACCTTTTGGTAGGTGTCCTGGAATAGGTGGTTAGATCACTGAGAAGAAGGGTGGTAAGAGCTAACTCTATTTGTTTTTTTTTGTACCAGGTTTGATATTAACTCCACAGGGTTTAGGGAATCTGGACCATAGTGAGCTGAGCCATGTGCGTGTGGGACAGCAGATAGAGGAAATTAATCAATTCCCTTTTGTATGACATTTATGTATTTATTTTATTTATTTATAAAATGTTTACCTAGAAGTAATACATTGAGAGTTACCTCTCGTTTTCAAGTATTTATTTTTTATTTATAAAATATTTTACCAGGAAGTAATACATTGAGAGTTACCTCTCATTTTCAAGTATGTCCTGGGCACAGAGTAAAACAAAATAATACATGGTTACAAGTACAGTTACATAAATGAACAAGGTATACATTATATACAGAGACATTGCGTGCACAGTTAAAGAGAATATATATTATGAGCGTATGAAACAGTTACAGACCAGATTAAAGTGTGAGACAGCCTTAGATTTGAAAGAACTTAAGCTGGTGGTGGATATGAGAGTCTCTGGTAGTTTGTTCCAGTTTTGGGGTGCACGGAAGGAGAAGGAGGAACGTCCAGATACTTTGTTGAGTCTTGGGACCATGAATAGTCTTTTGGAGTCTGATCTCAGGTGATAGGTGCTGCATGTGGTAGGGGTGAGGAGCTTGTTCAGGTAGCTGGGTAGCTTGCCCAGAAAGTATTTGAGGGTGAGACAGGAAAGGTGAACTTTGCGCCTAGACTCTAGTGATGACCAATCTAGTTCTTTCAGCATTTCGCAGTGATGTGTGTTGTAGTTGCATTGGAGAACAAAACGACAAATTGAATTGTAGAGGGTGTCAAGTTTGCTAAGGTGGGTTTGAGGAGCCGAGCCATATACTATGTCTCCATAGTCAATAATTGGCATTAGCATCTGCTGTGCAATACGCTTTCTGACCAGGAGACTTAGGGAGGATTTGTTCCTGTAAAGTACCCCTAGTTTGGCATAGGTCTTGGTTGTCAGGGTATCAATGTGCATCCCGAATGTTAAGTGGGAGTCAAACCATAAGCCCAGGTATTTAAAACTAGTGACAGGTGTTAGGGTGGTGTTAGCGTTGGTTCTAATCAGGAGCTCAGTCGCTGGAAGCTTTACAAATTTAGTCTTGGTCCCAAATACCATTGTTACAGTCTTGTCAGTGTTTAAAAACAGTTTGTTTTGGGAAATCCAGTTTTCGAGTCTCAAAAAGTCAGACTGAAGTATGTGTTGAAGGTCAGAGAGGCTATGGCTGTGTGCATACAGGATTGTGTCATCTGCATACATGTGTATTGAGGCTTCCTTACAAGCTGTGGGAAGATCATTAATTAACACTGAGAAGAGTAGGGGCCCCAGAACAGAGCCTTGCAGGACACCACAGGTGATATCCAGGGGGTTGGAGTTAGAGCCTGAGATGGGCACATGTTGGGATCTTCCTGATAGGTACTGTAGGACTGAAACCAGTTTAAAGCATGTTTCCCTATTCCAGAGCTCTGGAGTTTGTTAAGCAGGATAGCATGATCAACTGTGTCAAAAGCCTTTGCAAAATCTAGGAATACTGCACCAGTGAGTTGTCCCTGTTCCATTCCACACTGGATTTCATTGCAAACTTTTAGCAGGGTAGTTACGGTGGAGTGTTTGGGACGAAACTCAGACTGTAATTGGCTAGGGAAATTTGTCTTGGTGTAGAAATCGCTTAATTGGGAGTGGACACACTTTTCCATAACTTTGGATAGAATTGGGAGAAGTGAGATTGGCCTGTAGTTTGAGACAGTGTTTTTGTCCCCACTTTTGAAGATTGGGACAACTCTGGCACTTTTCCAGGTCTTAGGGATATGGCCTGCAGACAGGATAGAGTCGACTATGGACGCAATTGGTTTGGCAATGGCTGGGGCACCAAGTCGTAGGAACCTAGATTGTAGTAAGTCGGGTCCACATTGGCTGCTTAGTTTTAGTTTGAGGAGCGCTTGTGTAATCTCCTCTTCAGATACTGGGCTAAATTGAAAATTGTGGGCAGTGTTGGGAGGGGGTGGGACTATATGGGTACTCCCAGGATGAGATTCAGGTTTGGGGTTTTGTGCTGCATTTCGCTAATAAGTTAGTGGCACACCCCACAAAGTAATCATTGAATGCATTTGCAATGTCAGTGGGGTTTGTCAGAGTAATATCCCCCTTAGTGATATTACTTGGTTGTTGATGGTTAGGAGCCTGGAATATATTGTTGATAACCTTCCAGAAGTTAGCTGGGTTTGATGTATTTTGGTGGAGATTGTCAGAGTAATATTGTGCTTTTGCATACCTTGTTTGCCTTGTGCACACGTTCTGCAGGCATCTGTAGTGATTGAGATCCTTGGTAGTGCCAGTTACTTTGTAGCTTTTCCACAAGGCATCCCTGAACTGGTAGAGTGCTATAAGGTCAGGTGTAACTCATGGAAGGTGGGCCCCCCGTACCCTTATTTTGCGTAGTGGAGCATGGGTTTTAAGAACTCGGATTGGAAATAGTCGAGCGCAGAATCAGGGTCGGGAATTAAATCGATTCTGTGCCATGGGCAGTTGGTAAGGTCATCCAGAAACTGTTGTGGGTTAAAGTTTTTAAATTTTCTAGTGAGGAGAACTTTAGGGCTTGAATGGGGCGGTTTAATTTTCCTTACACAGTACACTATTGCATGGTCACTGAAAATATCAGGAAGGATGCCAGAGGATTGGATTCTGCTGGGGTTTGAGGAGAGAATCCAGTCTAGCAAGGAATGGTTATGCGACTTCAGGTTTATTCGTGTGGGTTGGGAAATGAGTTGCGATAGGTTAAGTGACTTGAGTTGTATCTGGATTTTGTGGTTTTTAGGGTCAAGCCAATTGAAGTTGAAATCCCCTAGAACTAGCAGCTCACTCTTCTCATTCAGAGAGGAAATGGAGGCAAGAAATTGGGTGATATCAGTCAAGGATTGTAGAGGGGCTTTAGGGGGGCGGTAGATGCCAGCAAGCAAGATGGGCTTAGAAAAGGGGAGGCAGATTTTGCCAACTAGAGTTTCAAAAGAGGGTGGACTTGGTGGGCAATGTAACAGTGTAAATTGTAAGGTGTCTGCAATATAAAATAACACCCCTCCTCCTCTCTTTGACCTATCTCTCCTAAAAATTGAGTATCCCTGAGTGGCGATATTTGCATCAGGGGTTTTAGAGGATAGCCATGTTTCTGTAAGAACGGTGGCTTTGGGTTTATGCATAAGGCACCATGCCCTTAGTTCATCCAGTTTGGGCAGCAGGCTATGGATGTTTATATGGGCGACAGATAGCCCTTTTTGGAATTTAAAGGTGGAATTCTCAGGGGCATGGGACAGAGCTGAAATGGGAGGACCTGGGTTAGTTTCAACATCACCTGCTAGAGAGAGTAATAGTATGAGTAGAAATTTGGGTAGTTGTTTGCAAGTTGTAAATTTGTGGTGTTTTCCATTAGAGTGAGCAGTGGTTGGTGTGCTGGTTTTTAGAGTTCTCCACCAACATTCAGTAGATAGTGCAAGGCTTTTGAGTAGTCCAGGGTGTATGGTGATGTTGGGTGTGGGTCAGGATGGAGGAGTTTGTAGTGGATAGAGGGAGTAACATCTCCATGAGGCCAGGAGAAAGAAAAAAGTTAAAATACATAGCAGGTTCATGATGCCAGAGGTAGGCAGTGCTGCAAGGAGCTGTTGTGAGCAGAAAAGAAAAAAGTTAAAATACATAGCAGGTTCATGATGCCAGAGGTAGGCAGTGCTGCAAGGAGCTGTTGTGAGCAGAGTGAGTGTGTGCAGACTAAACAGCAGGGGTGGGCCTGTACCTTGTCAAGTGTTTTGCTGCATTGCAATGCTAGGGTCAATTCAGGGTTTCAGTGTTTTGTGCAGTCAGTTTTGGGAGAGGCTGCAGTGAAAGAAGTTGTAAAGGGGTGGGGGGTTAAACTATGCAGGCTAACAAGCATGGGATCATAGTGTGATCTGAATAGCTTACCGTTTGTTGTCTTGAGTAAAAGAGTTTGCAGAAAGAAGCAGTCCCCAGTCACCTCTAGTCAAACTGTAGTCTAACTGTTTTTATCAATTAAAAACCTCACTTTAAATGCCTCGCTGCCTAATGCAGTTCCTGCCCAAGTATGTCCTGGGCATAGAGTTATGATGACAAATAATGCATGGTTACAAATACATAGTTACATAAGTGAACAGGGTATACATTATATACAAGACATTGCACGCACAGTTAAAGATAATATATATTATAGACATACTGTATGTAACAGTTACCGACCAGATTAAAATGTGAGACGGCTTTAGTTTTGAAAGAACTTAAACTGGTGGTGGATGTGAGAGTCTCCGGTAGAATGTTCCAGTTGTGGGGTGCACGGTAAGAGAAGGAGTAGCGGCCGGATACTTCTCTCTCCCTCTTCTTTAGCTTTATTAGCATGTCAACAAGAACAGAGTGTTAAAAAGGAAAGAGGGAGCTCTTGACTAATAAACACTCCTTCATCCAGAAGCTCCTAAGAAAATGGTTTTGTGTTTAGAGGCGGGGGGATATCTATATCAACTGCTACAGGCGCAACGTGTAAATACTCTTTGACAAAGGGTAAAGGCCCGAAACACATTAGAGATTTTACTTACCACCATACCATGATGTCAACCATGGATTAAAGGATTTTTAACCTCATACTTACCGGTGTTTAGCCCCCAACTTCATTGCTGTGCTCCGCTTTACTCCTTCATGGATTTCTTCTACTGCCTCATATATCATGCGTGATGCACGCTGACGGACCGACCACCTCTCAATCGCGAGTATCTCCACTCCTTCAGCTAGCGAGTGGGGTCTTATCACTACCATATGTGTGCCATTCTCCAGGGAGACTACCTAATACATTTTGGTATTTATTTATAAAATGTTTTACCAGGAAGTAATACATTGAGAGTTACCTCTCGTTTTCAAGTATGTCCTGGGCATAGTTAATATGACAAATAATAAATGGTTACAAATAAAGTTACATAAATGAAAAGGGTATACATTGTATACAATACATTGCATGCACAGTTAGAGAAGATGTATATTATAGGCTTATGTAACAGTTACAGACCAGATTAAAATGTGAGACAGTCTTAGTTTTTAAAGAACTTAAACTGGTGGTGAATGTGAGAGTCTCTGGTAGGTTGTTCCAGTTTTGGGGTGCACGGTAAGAGAAGGAGGAGCGGCCGGATACTTTGTTGAGCCTTGGGACCATGAACAGTCTTTTGGAGTCAGATCTCAGATGATAAGTGCTGCATGTGGTAGGGGTGAGGAGCTTGTTCAGATAGCTGGGTAGCTTGTCCAGAAAGTATTTGAAGGCAAGACAGGAAAGGTGAACTTTGTGCCTAGACTCGAGTGATGACCAATCTAGTTCTTTGAGTATTTCGCAGTGATGTGTGTTGTAGTTGCATTGGAGAACGAAACGACAAATTGAATTGTAGAGGGTGTCAAGTTTGCCAAGGTGGGTTTGGGGTGCCGAGCCATATACTATGTCTCCATAGTCGATAATTGGCATCAGCATCTGCTGTGCAATACGCTTTCTGACCAGCAGGCTTAGGGAGGATTTGCTCCTGTAAAGTACACCTAGTTTGGCATAGGTTTTGGATGTCAGGGTATCAATGTGCATTCTGAATGTTAAGTGGGAGTCAAACCATATGCCCAGGTATTTAAAACTAGTAACAGGAGATAGGGTGGTGTTAGCGTTGGTTCTGATTTGGAGCTCAGTCACTAGAAGCTTTAAAAATTTTGTCTTGGTCCCAAATACCATTGTTACAGTCTTGTCAGTGTTTAAAAACAGTTTGTTTTGGGAAATTCAGTTTTCGAGTCTCAAAAAGTCAGACTAAAGTATGTGTTCAAGGTCAGAGAGGCTATGGCTGTGTGCATATAGGATTGTGTCATCTGCATATATGTGTATTGAGGCTTCCTTACAAGCTGTGGGGAGATCATTGATGAACACTGAGAAGAGTAGTGGCCCCAGAACAGAGCCTTGCGGGACACCACAGGTGATATCCAGAGGTTTGGATTTAGAGCCTGAGATGGACACATGTTGGGATCTACCTGATAGGTAGGACTGAAACCAGTTTAAAGCATGCTTCCATATTCCAGAGCTCTGGAGTTTGTTAAGCAGGATAGCATGATCAACAGTATCAAAAGCCTTTGCAAAATCTAGGAATATTGCACCAGTGAGTTGAGCCCGTTCCATTCCACACTGGATTTCATTACAAACTTTTAGCAGGGTAGTTACCGTGGAGTGTTTGGGGCGAAAGCTTGATTGGAATTGGCTAGGGAAATTTGTCTTGTTATAGTAATCGCTTAATTGGGAGTGGACACATTTTTCTATGACTTTGGATAGGATTGGGAGAAGGGAGATTGGCTTGTAGTTTGAGACAGTGTTTTTGTCCCCACTTTTGAAGATTGGGACAACTCTGGCAGTTTTCCAGGTCTTAGGGATATTGCCTGCAGACAGGATAGAGTTGACTATGGAAGCAATTGGTTTGGCAATTGCTGGGGCACCAAGTCTTAGGAACCTAGATTGTAGTAGGTCAGGTCCACATTGGCTGCTTAGTTTTAATTTGAGGAGCGCTTGTGTAATCTCCTCTTCGGATACTGGGCCAAATTGAAAATTGTGGGCAGTGTTGGGAGGGGGTGGGGCTATATGTGTACTCCTAGGAGGAGATTCAGGTTTGGGGTTTGGGTTGCGTTTCGCTAATAAGTTAGTAGCACACCCCACAAAGTAATCATTGAATGCATTTGCAATGTCGGTGGGGTATGTCAGAGTAATATCCCCCTTAGTGATATTACTTGGCTGCTGATGGTTAGAAGGCTGGAATATGTTGTTGATAACCTTCCAGGAATTAGCTGGGTTTGATGTATTCTGGAGGAGATTGTCAGAGTAATATTGCGCTTTTGCATGCCTTGTTTGCCTTGTGCACATGTTACGCATGCATCTGTAGTGTAGTGGTGCTATACGTACTATATCATGCAATTTATTGTTATTGTGAAGTCCTCTGACTCCCATTGAAAAGCAGTGCTATATGAAATAAAGCTATTATAATTTCCTAAAAAGTAGATCAACAGTAGGATTTTGAGAGCTAGCATCTCCTTATCATATAATGGAAATATATTGGAAACATTAAAGTTACTGTATATTTACTAAGCTGTGCTATTCTATAAAACACCCTACTGAGCTGCAAGACACCTTATGGTTTATTGACTTGATTGGACAAAAGCATCACTTAGTAAATATGGGTCTGAGCCTTTTTCAGCCCTTTGAGGAAATATTATGCATTTAATGATCATGGATATGAAATTGGTTGACACTAAAAAAGCAGAATAATGGAAGTGAATAACCATGGTTCATGGATACTAGTGATCTCCAGCATGCTTATATGTTAGAACATTGCTATTTTGTACTATTACATATTACAATTGGCAACATGCTAAAAAAAAGAAGTCGAAAAGCCACGTAGACATTTCAATGACTATAGAAAATGCTAATAAATGGAACATAAAATGTAATTTCATTAAGAGGGATACTTGCTATATACATATTTTTATGTATTAATGAACTGCTGTGCATCATTTTATTTATTTCTTCGTCATACATAATAGTTAAGACAGTGCAAAAACAGTGTTCAAGAGATACAGATACAATAAAATGCTCTGCTCTATGTTATCTTAAAATGGATGTAGCATCTGGAGCATGATTAATAGTATATGATGTTGACATGGCTTAATGGTTATGTAGTCAACTGGTATCGTCAGGGGGTACAGTCCAATTGAGCAAAGATGTATGACCACATGAAGAAAATTATTTAAATAGGTTTGGAATATAGCACAAGGTCAGTATTAATGGGTTGTCAGACATGATAAGAGATGAAGCGGAAACCATTATACATAAAAACTGTATATACATTTAGGGAGAAAAAAATAAGAGATGCACACTATTAGACAATGTAGAAAGCATCAGTTTTCAACTGGAATAACAACCGTAAAGGATTTCCTTGTGGAAATGTAAAAAAAAAAAAGAATAAAACCTCAACAATGCTACTTAATTTTGTGAAGGGAAATATAAATTATGTGTTATTGGTAGCATGTAACCTTGCTGGGGCTTCAATCTGAATCTTCCTAAACTTCATGCAGGGACGTGTGCCATTTCTGTTTCATAGCAGGACATACCAATCCCATGAGATTTACATAGTAAGATATGTGCAGAGGCTGATACTGAATTACTCAGTTATTAGTACAAAAGAGTATTTCAAATCCACTTCATGAATTTTAAAGAAGCATTGCTAGATCAAATATGCATCACTTACATGACTGTGTAGCCTGGGGTTCAGAGAGGTTACATCCGGTACGTTTTATGCTTAAGGCAGCAGTTCTACCAAAATCATCAGGTTTTTTTATAGGAGGTTAAACAGCAGGCAATTTTACAAGGAACGTGTCTCATAGTATGACCCTTCACAGCATATCTCTTCCTGGGGGGTTACATCCTCCTCCTGCTTGGCATAAATATTTACAAAGTGGTGCTATACATAGGGTGACCAGATTTTCAAAATGAAAAACCGGGACACATTAAAAATTTATTTATAAAACAAATTACATCTCGTGACGCACTCTGTTGCCAGACACTGACGTCAGGCCATGGCAATGTGGCATCACGTGATGCCTCGGCGCCATAATACACCCCGTTGTCATATCAACTTGATGCCGCGTGACGTCATGGAGTGTCTCATTGTTATAGCAGCCATGTTAACGGAATTTGGAGGGGAGGATACAGCCACACACAGACACATAGACAGTGACACACAAACATACTGACACAGTGACAGTAACACACACAGTGACACACACACACACACAGTGACAGTGACACACACACAGTGACAGTGACACACACACAGAGACAGTAACACACACACACACAAACACACACACACACAGTAACAGTGACAGTGACATACCCACACAGTGACAGTTAGACACACACACACACAGTGACAGTGACACACACACACACACAGTGACAGTGAGACACACAGTGACAGTAACAGTGACAGACACACACACCGTGACACACACACACCGTGACACACACACACACACACACACAGACAGTGACAGTGACACACACACAGTGACAGACACACACACACACACAGACAGTGGCACACATACACAGACAGTGGCACACACACACAGTGACAGTGACACACACACACGCACAGACAGTGACACACACACACAGTGACACACACACACACACACACAATAAGCCCACCTCTGCAAACACACACAAAAATAAGGCCTCTCCCCCCCCTTGGGGTGGATAAGGTGCCTGGGAGGGGGGGTATAAGAGGGCATGTGGGTTACCTGGGGCCCGTGGATGGGCTGCTGGAGCAGCATAGGTAGCCATTGCAGATGAGACTGGCCGGCCCGCGGAGCCTAAAGGGAGGGACAGAGGGGTGGAGCCTAAGGAAGGGGAGGACCCGGCATTACTGGAGGAGAGAAGGGAGGGGGCAGTGCTGAGGGAAGGGGAGGCCCGGCTTGCAGCACCTCGTCAAAACTCCACCCCCCCCCCGGCATCCTCCAATCACAGCCGGCATTCTCCTGCTATCTCCGCCCCCCCCCCTTGCCCGCTTGGAAGGGCAGCCAGCATCCTCCGCCCCCCCGCAGCCCCAAAAGCCGGGACCCCAAGTAAAAACCGGGACATTTTGAGAATTAATTGGAAACCGGGACAGCACATGAAAAACCGGGACAGCACATGAAAAACCGGGACTGTCCCGGCTAAACCGGACAACTGGTCACCCTAGCTATACCGTACCGTAAGACATCTTTGCTATGTATCTTATGTCACTGTAAAGTGTCTTTTCGCTTAGCACCGCTTAGGAAATCTTGTCCAAAGTCTCATTCTTTTGTATGTAAGCAAGACCTAATTTGATATCTCCAAGCTCAAGTAAATAGCAGGCCTGGGAGTGCCTCTGTGAAGGTGCACTGCATTATTGATAAAGCATTCTAATAAAAATGCCTTGTTTTCGTTGGTATTTCTTTATGATTTTACTGTCCTGTGGGGATATTTTCGCTGTACAAACTTAATTTGCGATTTGGGGGGGATTTTAATTTAATCTAAAAAGATTTAACGATATAAATTTCTATTTGTACTAAGGAGTCTGGAAGTGTTCAAATATATTTCATCATTAGATAGCAGAGCTTATTTAGAAATTGGCTTGTTTTAAACGATCAAAAACAGAGATTATCTCCTCATTGCAAAGAATTATGTTAGATAACAGAGGATTCAAATTGGTAGTAGCCTTACATGACTTTAACGACGAATTTCTCTCCCCTTCTGCCTTCCTAACACCCAATCTCACGCACAATTTCATGCTGCAAGCAGTGATGTAGCAGAATGAGATGTTTGGTCGCCACCAGGAGAACTCACTTGCGGAACACATTGCTGCTCGCAATCTCTACGATGCCATTTATAAATGTCTTACGCATCCGCCACTCTGTCGTGACATCTTTAAATGTCCTCAGAGCGGCGTGGGACATTTAAATATGTACCTCACGCCCACCACTACAACAATACATTTTGACCTGTCCACTGAACAGCGCGGGACATTTAAAGGTGGTGTCATCGAGATCAGGTGCGACAAGGTGTCACGGAGGTGAGTTCTTCTGGTGGTGATGTGTAGCGGCGAGCATCAGTGGCGGTTTAGTTGCGGACAAACATCCTAGACTGTGATGTAGTGGAAGGTATAAACCGTATACTCTCTGTTATATTTTAACCATTAGCGTATACCCTCTGCTTTACTGTAGAGCAAATCAGGGCCTTTCTCATGGGCGGGGACGAGATGATATAAGCAGTTGGTTATTAATACAGTAACCAGGATCAGATCCAGAGATTCTACTAAAGTAAAGTATCCTTCATTATTGTTGTGTGATAGTGTTTGTACCCTGTGCTTGTCTAGTGTGCATCCCAGTTCTATTGTATATTTGTGTGTGAGTAATCCCAACCCCCTGCTTTCAAATTCCCCTCACCCATTCCAGGCCCATAACAACTATTCTCCATCCCATTACAACATCCCCTAATTACTTTCCAAGGCCCATCACAGGTCCCTCCATGGGCCATTAGAATTGGAATCCTCCACCATGTGCCTTCACAGGCGATTTTGCAGGCCTTTATAGACTTGGGCCATCGCATGTGCTTCTGCACACTGTAGCTGGCCCACGTATTCCTGATTCCTCCTCCATACCAGCTAATCTCTGGCCCATATCAATCCCACTCCTAGTCCCATGCATTTCCCCTTACCCACCTCCCCCAGGTACATACCTTTCCTCTCCTCCCCCAGGTCCATACCTTTACCCTCATCCCCCAGGCCCATACCTTTCCCACCCCCCTACCCCGGGCCCATTCCTGGGAGAAAGAGAGATCCTGAAGGCAGTTAGTTATATAATGTTGCGCGCATGCGCAGTATGCGGCAATCATTTATTTTGCTAATGGTTGTTGAATGTCCAGTCGGAGTGTATGTGCTAAGTGAATAATTTTGTATATATTTCAGTGGGGAAGTATTTTTTTAAAGATTGTCTCATGTTGATTGCTACTTTTACCTTAATATGGATCATTGGTTAAAGACTGGAAGCTTAGCTGATAAGACAAAATCAGAAATTGATGGAGTACATGTACACAAGAAAGATAAAGCACGAAGAGGAAATGTCAGTTACAATTTCACCAGAAACTAGTGACACACATGAATTATTAATGGTCACAAGCACAAAACAGGAACCTGGTCCTCAACCAGAAATGGCATGGCCAGAGGTATAGACGGATTCTCAGGGGGCTGAGTTTAAAGGCAAGTATACATGGCTTGTTAGTTCAAACGGCAAACTTGGATGTGCTAAAAGCTTAGGGGCTTCAAAACGAGAAGGGCTTCATAGCTCTGAAGAGTGGAGTAAATGCTTAATTGAGGCGACCGTGCCCGTAAATGATCAAACTTTCGCCGTAAAATTAAAAATCACTTTGGCATAGATAAAGCAACCTGCAGTAAAATAGAGTTAATATCGCACCCAGTAAAAAGAAAAATCTTCATTATTACCGCAATTTTCAGTTAGTATTCATTAACATTGTGGTAAAAATTTACTGGGTGCAATAGTCGGGCTAAAATCACGATGCAGAAATTAACGCGACTGTTAATACCGCATCACGATAATATTTCTATCATAGGTGTCTATAATATCTACTACCATATATTGTTATTGATGTTATTGATCGAAATTACATTAACCAGTTAGATGCCTGTGGTCACCAAGGTATACCAAAGGCACGAAAGGGGTTAATACTATTAAAAAAAACACTACCTAACCCCATTAGCCACCTTAGTGGCTAGTAAACCATTGCCATGCCATACTTTACTAATCACTAAGCAACCAAGGGGTTAAAACTTCCCGCCACCCCCCGGGAGTCCTAACCACTCTCACTGTGGAAAACTACTCCCTTCACTAACCCCCCCCTATCTCTTCCCCCTACAAACAAACCTACCCCCTCCCTCTCTAGGCTAATGCTCATTATTCCTATTGGCAAATGTGGTTAATAGTGGTTTGGGGCATTAACAATTAAAAAACAAAAAACGTATAAAAAAAAACAGAGTATTAAAAATACATTATAAATAAATTTCAACCATAAAACCATTGATTGTCACTGTGGCTACCTAGGACCTCTCAATCAATGGTAAGCTAGAATAAAAAAATTATAAATATACAATATTTAAATACATTACTTACCACCTTCATTACCTTAGTGCCTAGTAAGGCATTACTATGCTACTATTGCTATGCTTTACTAACCACTAATGTAATGAAGGGGTTAATCTCCCCTGCCACACCCCAGGGAAACTAACCCCCTCACCCACCCCTACCCCCAAAAAGAGTAAATAATAACATAGTGTATTGTGCTAAGCCATGAAATCCATTGATTGTACACATTTAGCTAGAAGGGGGGGTAGATTTGTTTGGGGGGCTGGGTATAGGAGGTATTTGCCCCATAACGTGTGGTTAGAACTCCTGGGGGGTGGTGGGAGGAGATAACCCCTTTGTCACTTTAGTTGTTTGCCAAGGTGGCTGATGGGGTAGGTAGTGTAGTTTTTATTTATGTTTACACATTTGTAGCCCTTTGTGGTTAGCTAGTCATGAAAATCCATGACTAGATGACCTGTGGGCTATTAAGAGGTTAATATTTACTGTAATTTATTTAAAGTTATATTATCATACCAGTATATTGACTATTATATATGTAGGAAAGATAGGGCTAATGCCAGATTGGAGTAGGTGCTAAAAGATTTGCGTTCTTTCCGGTGTTCATCCCGTTACAATAAATATCAGAACTTGATAAATAGCTGTGAATTGGAAAACATGCGGTATTTGGCCTCTTTATTATCGGATCCAAATTTTTTTTTTCTAACGGATCTGATAAAGTGTTTTATTTTTGGTGGTGCAACGTTGACAAAACAAGGTACTTTTTTTTTTACGATAATACTGCATTTTTAGGTTACCGCAGCTTGATGTATCCGGGCCCTTGACTCGGGTAACGTACGGTATACCTTCTGGTTATGTTATGACTACAGAACTGTCTGCAACCTGCTTGTTCAGAGAGTTTTGTGCTATAGGCTTCTTATTCTTGCTGCCACATTTCTTCCCCCAACTACTGGCAACGTTGTTGCAGTCTTCACCATATGTTTGTGGGACCTTCTTCCGGCCCTTCTCCCTGCGCTGACGAAATCGGCTTATATGACTTTTATTCATGGGATAAACATCTACATTTTATTAGCTTTTCTATTTATGATAAAGTCATTGTGGGTTCTACAAAATAACTATTGCCTATGCCAGGGGTGCGCAAACTGGGCGGCGCACCCCCCCAGGGGGGCCGTGAGATTTTGCTGGGTGGGGTGCGGAGGTTGCAGAGGCCCTGCGTTCTTCCCCAAGGCGTTTAAATGAAATGCCGGGGGGGGGGGGGGGGGGGGGCGCAATGCCACTGCAACTCAACTTACCGAGATTCAGCTGACTTGGGGACGCATCTCTATGGCAACATGGCGTCAATTGACCCTGCGGCATCATTTGACACTCAACTAACGTAAGAGGAGGAGGTGCGAGCACGGGGGAGAGATTAAATTAAATTGTTAAATCAAGCATACTTTACTGGCCAACGCTCTGGGAAATGTGCAGCATGCAAATACTGCAAGACGATAAGTGGACAACAAAGGTTTGCGCACCAGTGGCCTATGCCATCAGTACATCTTACTCTGAACCTTTTCCGTCCCATTATCTGCCTCTTTTCCCTTTGCATTCTTCTCTATTACCCAGTTACCCTTCCCCTTCATATCGCAGTTATCGAATGTTACATGTTTTTTTTTCATTGTTGACTTTATTATTGTTTTACGTGTACTATCAAGAATAACAATGTTAAATCAAATTAAAATGCAGCTTTTTTTTCTATTTAAAACCAGAGACAGAACATAAAACACAGACAAAGCTCAGATTTAGCACATCTAGTGAAACTCATACACGGTACAGTGCCTAAATATATATGTATAAATATCTATTAAGTAAAATGGTCTTTTAGTTTGACATTTTTGGCCAAAATTGTTGTAAGCCCCTGAGCCAACTTCACGGCAGACCACAATTCAGGGGTCCCTAACGCTAATATAAATTCTTAATAACCTGTGTAATAACAGGAAGAATGATTTATAGTAAATCAGTCAATATTAGTTGCAAAGTTCTAAGTCTGATTGAAGCCTTTATTAACCTGTACATTACCAGGAAAAGCACTCTGTATTAGAGTTGTCACAACCATCCAGCAAGCAAACAAGTTTCCCTGTGTGGAAGATGCTATGGAGTGAGCCCTTAACCATTTAAATGTGGGAGGGGGTGAGCTTAAATTAAGTAGGAGGTTGCCAACCTCCAATCAGCCAGGACTAGCTGAAACACAATTGTGAAATATACTGGACACCTAACAAGCTCCTATTGAACCCCCAAAATAACCACAACATATATATAAGCATATGAGTGTCACAGAGGAGTGCTACTGAGCATGGCAATATATATTTAAAACCAGAGACAGAACATAAAACACAGACAAAGCTCAGTTTTAGCACATCTAGTGAAACTCATACACGGTACAGTGCCTAAATATATATGTATAAATATCTATTAAGTAAAATGGTCTTTTAGTTTGACATTTTTGGCCAAAATTGTTGTAAGCCCCTGAGCCAACTTCACGGCAGACCACAATTCAGGGGTCCCTAACGCTAATATAAATTCTTAATAACCTGTGTAATAACAGGAAGAATGATTTATAGTAAATCTGTCAATATTAGTTGCAAAGTTCTAAGTCTGATTGGATAGGAGCTTGTTAGGTGTCCAGTATATTCCAGCTTTTTTTTTTTATCCTGTCACAACATTCTGTAATGGAAGATGCAGAGCTGATCCTCTCAGCAGCACTTTAAAACCATCATATTGAGACTTAAAATTAACTGGAACTACAATGACAAAAATGATATCTCTGCATGATCTTGCGTTGTATTTTGTAACCAACAATTACCTGGGTCCTGAGTAAATACTTAATAATGCCATTTCACCAAGTCAAGCTGTGTCAGTCCGCAGACTTAGTTTACAATGCAAAATACAAGTTTCATATAGTTTAAATGACTAAAGTTTGAAGGGCAATTATGGTGTAGGGGTATTAGTTAAAATAATGGATCTAACATCGATATTTCTTAAAGAAAATTATTACTGTTTGTTGAATGGTATATTTTGCTGAACTACGTGTTTTTGCATGTTTTTATTGATCAATTTCCTGAAAAAAAAGTAGCGTACAGAGTTTAAATGCAACCTCTACATCACACAGTGTCGTTAACTGTTTCTCCATATCACATTGGGAATGTGAGTTGGAGTAACTTCTAATTACAGTGATCTGTTCTGGAGAGCCCATGTACTGGTGTTGCAATAGCCGGTGCCACTGCCTTTATGTACTTTTTAATCTGCAATAGTATGCCTTCCTGTTTGGAGTTTTTTGGTTCACAGTGACAATACACAGGATGTATAGGGTACACAAAAGTATGCATTTCTTGCCTGGAGTAGAAGTTCACTATCCAAGAACAGAAGCCAGTCCAGCTGGTGTCAATTCCAATAATGGACACCCCTTTAAAGTGAAGTGATAACCAGAAATCTATCACTTATGGAAAGCTTCTACCAAACATGTTGCTAGTAAACGGAAATAACTATTTATTCTGCAATGGGTTACCACAAGAACAGTTTACAGACAATGATAACACATTCAGGTATAATTTACTGCAGGGAGCCCTAAGAATACTTAAAGTTCACATGTTACAGATATCACTCCATTATCATACAAACAAAGTCTCATCTGACTGATAGAACACTCAAAAGAAACTCACAAATGTAGGCTTGGGACAAGCTTCTGCCATACCTCCTATTTGTGGTCTGTGACAGGAAGTGCAAGAGATGTTGTGGAGATTGTACATTTGACCTGGGAAGATTTTTCACCAACAATGTTCTTCGCTGAGTTTCCAAGTCTATGAAATTATTAGATATGATTGCCAAGCTTGCAAAATAAATATTTCTGAATCAAACTTAATTGTGCCATTACAGCACAGGTGCCCATCCATAGGAATGCAAACCGGACTACAGGACAATGGTTTAACAGAAAATAAATGTCTTGCGAAACGAGGAGGACCTTTTCAGGTTCTGTTTTGCACTGGCAATGTAAGTTATAACTAGAGATGGGCGAACTTGTCAAAATCCATTCCACAAATTTTCCCCGGCTTAGGGTTCCATTCTGATCTGTGCAATCAAATCAAAAAGGCAGATTGCGCCCTCTTAAGTCCGAGTCCTTTGAATCTGTCAGCAGGCTGCCAATGCACGGCATCCTCAGAATCCATTCTGCAGACTACGCGGCATCCGAAAATGAAAGCATCGCCATATTACTCTTATTGGTGAGATGTTTGTCTGTCTGACATGCCTGTGTATTGGTAGCCAACTCTGTCAAATTGTTTTGACTCCTTTTTTTCCCCTCTCCCACTTCCTGCTGTTTCATACACTTTCTGGTGAAGAAAGAGAGAGGGAGTGTGGCAGGGGAGGGATGAGAGATATATAGCGCAGTTTCCCACAACCCCTGGGAGATGTGGAGGCTACTGTGTGTGTGTGTGTGTGTGTGTATTGCCTGTGGCTCACAGGAGGCCTGAACCTCTGCTGCTGGGAGCCTGGGGTGTACCTGATCCATCTGGTGACAGCGCCTCCACCTGCATGGGATCCTAACAGTTTTGGATAACCCTGTGCAGGACACTATGTAAATAATACACACTGGTATGGTATAACAAGTTTACTGAACGCATAACAAGAGTAATAACATAACTACTCAGTCCTCACAGAGTGTCCACACCCCAGTGGTGTTTACCCTAAAGTACTGAGGTGCCCCTGGGCACCTAACCACCCTGGTGTCCACAGAGTCAACCCACCCAAAGTGTGTGTGACAGCACTGCCCACACCCGCATGTTAGTGTTGGTGAACTTGTAGATGGGGATACCTGCCAGATGCCCCAGCACCTAGTATCACCGACAGAAGAGAACCGTCCATCCCATGGCATCGTCAGAGAAGGCACCTGCCTCCACGTGGGGTGGTATCCGGCAGGAGTGTCCCACTGCGAAGATAGTCTCTGTGCCTTGCGCTGGTGATCTGGTCCCAGACCACAGAACGCAAGTGCTGCGCAGCATTCTGCTGTGTCCCTGACACTAATGATGCTAAGTGGGGCAGTGTCCCTTTCTAGGGGGCCTGTCCCTAGAGCAGCCACAAGCTATGTGGGAGTCTGGGCCTAGCTGAGGCCTAACAGGGGGTCTCTGGCCTAGTGCAGGGGCCTACTGACACCCTACCCTCTGATGTCCCAGCTCCGACTTGCGTGGTCCCGACGCACCAAAATTATCTATTCTGGCCGCAGGGGATTGCTGCAGTCCAATTTGGCTGTTCCGCGCCATGTGATCTAGCAGCCCCAGTGGCAGCTGGGTGTTGCAGTTCCTGCGGAGCATCTTACTGTATGGCCACCGCTCTGACTCTCTTACGCATGTGCAACTGCACTGCGCGGCTACGTGCAAGATGGCGGCGCCCTGCAAAGGGAGCCGCAGGCAACTCGGTTGCCTCCCGGGATGCCGCGAGCTCACCGCATCTCCCGCCACCTGCCGGACGCACCCGCTACACGGAGGTAAGCAGTAGACAAGAGGGGCCAAGATAGACCTGGCCACAGATATATAAAGACAGAGATAGAAAGAACAGTAGTAGAAAGATAAAACTAAAAAGAAATGAGAGAAATGGAGATGTTGTTTTGTTTTATTTTGTTATATATTATTATTTATTAACATTTTTATTGAGTGGTGGCAGATCCTCCTGTGAGACTGAGGAGCAATTTTTCCACAAGCTCAGTTGCCTGTGCGGCAGGACAGCAAGGGCAGCGGTCAGCGTAACAGTTAATATTCCTGTTGGTATAAGCCATATGAGTATCCATATGAGGGTACTGTTGCTGCTGCAACCCTGGTTGTGAGCATGCCGCTGGAACCTGCTGCTCCTACTGCTTTGTCAGAGGAACAGGTTGTGTTGGCAAGTAGCCCTGTCTTAGAAGAAGTAGGTAGGACGGAAGGATTTGCAGGCTACTGCTTATTTGTTGTACAGTGAGATTTTGTCAGGGCCACCTTTTGTGAGTAGCTATTTCCTCTGTGTTATTTACCTCAGGTGATATGGTCTGTAAACTGACAGAGCCTGATGATGCAAGCAGGAGATGCAGCAGTCTATGCAGGTGTATGCAAGTCAGGCTGATGTCGGAGCAGAGCCCAGTTCTAGCCTTTTGTGGTTCACTATGACTGATTTTGAATCAGTATCCCTGGATCTGGTTCACCTGCACCATCTGAGTCTGCTATGCCCAGCTCCTTTTCTGCTGCACTTGTTTCTCTAGCTTTGACATAGACATTTGGGGATGTGGAGGTTCAGGAGGTGGAACCACTGTCAGGTGGAGTTAGTAGGGTAGCAGGTACCACTTCAAGTAGTGATATCGTGACTGCTGTAAACCAGTTTGGTCCGGGGAGTGCGTCAGTCAGAGTTGGTGAGGGTGACATTGGTGGTGGTGATTGGGTCTCTTCCTAGAGAAGGTGAGGTGGAGGAACACAGATGTGCCTCTCAAAGATGAGGTGGTTGTCCTCAGGTTTGCATTCCACCCTCGATGGCACACCAGGCCCTAGGGTTACACGATCTGCCCCTAATGTGAAAAGTGACTGTTGCTTCTCCACATCTGTGGAACATTCTCCTTCCTCACATTCACCACCACCAACTCAGAGACAGTGTAGCCAGGAATTGAGAGACAAAGTAGGCTTCAGAGTGGGACAGGGTCTGGTGTCACAAAACAAGCATTGTATCCATTTGCTTGGCATGGTGCAATAGGGTCATTTGTATACTCTTGGCACATTGTTAGTAGCAGTGAGGCACCTGAGGAGAAGCGAAACGGGCCATCGGCGAGCATCTGAAGCTGACCCATAACTACTTGCTACAACTTTTCAAATAAGGAGGAAGTTGTCAATATGATTGTCAAAGCTAACAGGAAAAGTTCAATAAATGATGAAGCATTGTCATCATAAGGTACAAAAATCAATATATCCTTGGGAACTCCCTCCCGACTGAGTGGTACTGAGAGATGGAACAGTAACTGTGGTTTAGCACACATATAATGCAACAACCTAAGCTCTCTGCCAATGCCTACATATATGTTACATAATTGGAGGCTAGCGCTGGTGGCCGGCCTACTGTACCAGTTGCCAAATGCCAATTCGAAACTAGATGTTATGGTGTGCCACTGTCTGGCATAGCACAGCAGTTTTGGGTGCTTGCTTGTTTGGGCCCCCACTAGATGTTCAGTCCAAAACAAATATAACTAATCTCATTAATTCATGTTTTGCATTTGCAGATTTGCACATTTTTGCAATAAGATAATGAGGATAATGATGGTGTGTGGTGGTGATAGATTTTGTGGCAGTGGACAGAAGAATGACAACACATAACAAGCCACTGATAGCCTGCAGTGACTGAGACAGACTCAGTGGCAACTGGCAAATTGTTGAGTTAGTCATTCAGTATGACTAAGACTAGTGGCAGTGGAGTGGACAATGCATTGATTCACACAGATGATTATAACACTCAAAAGAGTGCTGAATTTGTGTTTTCGGGTTATTATTAATCATTGTTGTGAGCATAAATACTGAGAGATGGAACAGTAACTGGTTTAGGAATTGGACATACATATATGAATAAACACAGAAAGCAAAGCGCTGTGCCACTGCCAACCTGTCAATGCCACAAACTGGCCAATGCTACCACGGTTACTAGTTGTGCTAATTGACATCTTTTCCGTGTGCATCTATACTCGAAATTGTCAGACTTTTATTGTCGCCTTTTTTTAAATTTCTATAGTACTGGTAGTGCAAGAGTGGTGGGTGGTGGCACTGAAAGTGTTGTCATTATCCTAATAATTAGACCTCTCCACCTAAGACTTTTGAATGCTGAGTAAAGTGGCCGTATATTTCTGAATGTATGCATGACAAGCTGCAATTAGGGTCCAGCCAGCTTGCTGCTCTTGCCTTACAATATAGCTACCCAGAAGAAGGCTTAGCTGAGCGATCTCAGAGTGACAAAATGGTCTCCACCCTGGTCATAGCATTTTAAGTGATGTTATATATCATTACTATATAAATGCCCTTGTCAACGTGACTCATTGTGTGGCTGGGCTAGCAACAAATGGCTGACTTAAGGGCACACAATGAGTCAGAGGGATGGCCTTTGTGTAGGCCAGGTGGAGTGTTAAGGGAGTTGGGGTGGGAAGTGTCCACCGTCTGAGAGAGTACCAACTCCAAAGCTGGAGCATTGTCCTCAATCTCCTTGTTTCTGATTGGTCGGCACCCTGTCTTCCATGTTTCCGATGGAGGACGCTCACAGTACCACAGTTGTTCATGAATGGTGATGGTGCCTAGAGACCTGCTAGAAAGTGAACTGTTTACCGGAGGTGGAAATCCCTTGTTACTGGGAGTGAAGAGTGGCTGAAACAAAGCGACATACTTGGTAAACTCCCTTCACCTAGTGAGCTAGGAGTCCCCTGTACCCTGAGTTTGTGGAAAGATATCTGCTTGCATGATGATCACCGTGTTGTGGATTTCTATGTGGACTGTATGCCCACTGAGGCTGCCCTCTGTGAAACTTAATTGGCCTCCTCTCTTTGCCTTTCCTCCTTGGACACAATCAATCAATTAGCTTCTCCTTGCAATTTACCACAGTTTCTTTACTATGGGGCAAAAAGTCTTTCATTCTGTCTTTGAATCGAGGATAATAATAATAATAGCATGTTCTTGTATAGCGCTGCTAGTTGTACACAGCGCTTTACAGAGACATTTTGCAGGCACAGGTCCCTGCCCCGTGAAGCTTACAATCTATGTTTTTGGTGCCCGAGGGAGATAAAGTGACTTGCCCAAGGTCACAATGAGCCGACACTGGGAATTGAACCAGGCTCCCCTGCTTCAAACTCTCACTGCCAGTCAGTGTCGTTACTCACTGAGCCACTCCTTCTCCCATAAAAGTATCTAAAAGTATAGTCTGAAGGTCTTCATTTCTAAGTTTGATACGGACAAGGGGGGGGGGGTCATTTATCAAGCATTCAAGCAATTTATTAACCATTTCCAACATCTATCATTATCCTCATCATCAACTTTATGCTACATATTAATTAATATTTTTTAAAGGATGAAAATTAGAGGTATTATCTGATTTATTCCAGCTTCATCACTGCTGACAAGAGCGGGGGTTATGTTAAAAGGCTTCAGGACCCTAAAAAAGCTCTCCCATCAGATGCCACTGTCAACGCTGCAGAAAGACCTCATACAGTCCTTTTATGCTCCATTACATAATGGTTGACTGGATTTTGCCATGGAGGTGCTCAAACATATGTAATGTGGAATTCCAGAATGTAACCACCTCCATTTTTAGCTGGCGACAAGGTAGGGTGTTTTGCTCCTACAGCCTAGGCAGGGCATTCCGGACTGTATAAAGTAAACACGTATTTTTCTGGAAACTGACTAAATGCTCTGCACATTCCAACACTGATCTAGGATACTAGTGACTATTTATCAGAAGAGCGGAACCCGCTGAGGCAGCATAGAACCCCAAAATAGCAAGAAATTGAAGTAAGAAAAATTGATAGTGTTTGATGCTCAGACTAAGGTACTAAAACAAAAGGCAAGACAAAAAGGTATCTGTAAGGTCTGCAGAGCTAGGTGCAAAAGTAAGGTAGCCAGGGAAAAACAAAAGGGCAGATGGTAAGAATTCCAAAGGGAATGCTTGAGAGATAAGTAAAAGGTATGATGAGAGCGGGACAAGGGAATACTCAGACTGCTGCTGGAACAAAAAAGTTGACACGCAACAACTACTTTAGGGGTTTATATATCTGAAGCTAAGATGTCCACTGGCCTATGGGAGATTCCTGTTCCTACCAGCCCTAGGCCTGAACTTAACTACTCTGTGCGCCCCTATAGGTCTATGGGGACTATTATGGGACGAATCTGGACACTATTAAATTGAGTAAGTGTGCAAAACAAGGAATGTGTGTCATGTTGCCAAGTTTGAACCCTTATCCCCTGCAACAAACACTGTCTTAAGTGCCCTGGGAGTTAGCCACCGCTCTATCACATTCTGTAATTTTGATAACATATCAGAAGCTGTATGGGCCTTTCCTTCAAAACGCTGCATAAATATAGTAGCATGTCTATGGCATGTTCTTGCTGACGCAAATGCTGACTGACTTTTTTTCACGCCTTTTGTTGTTTAATAATATTAAAACATAATCAATGGGATGTAATGGTCAGATAGTCACAGCATCCATGATCACTACAACATGTCAGTAGTTAGGCGTACCCTACTTCCTTCTGACTGTGCAAGGGCCTCAACCACCGATGCAACAACTTGCTGTACAGTTTGGGAAGCTCCTTGTTGGAGAAATAGGATCTACTTGGGATGGTCCAACATGGTTACGCAGTTTGAATAAACTGTGTCAACCTCTGAGATTTAACAAGTTTGCAGGGCAACAAGTGTGGTCGAATTTGTTCACCTTTTCAAACGCTTCCCGAAATGTGGGCTGCTCTTGCATTAGTGTGCGGCATATAAGGCTGTTTGTACTACTATAGAATTTGGAATTACCCAGTATACCGAGGCTGCTAACAGGTAGTGCACACACTTTATGGCAACTTGATTGAAGAGAGACCCAGCAATGATTAATGAAACAATAAGCCTCCGGTATTGAAAACAGGGAGTTGGGTAATAGTAAGCCGGATAGAGGTACAAGGGGACACCTCCCTAAGGGGCGCCCCCAAGTAAATCACAGCCCGGCACTAACCGCCTCAATAATCTCCCTGAAATACCGCGTGGTTAGGAGTACTCACGAAAAAGCCGTCCCTTTTGGTGCAGGGAATTCTGCAGCGGCTTCCTCCTCTGGTGTAGCTGGCGTCAGCGTGCTCCTCCGGAAATGATGACACAGGAAGAAGGGGGTAGGATGGTCCGTGGTTCACAGCAACTTCAGCAGCCAACGCATGGATGTCTAAAAAAACTTTATTGATCGCTAGCAGTAAACATCAGGCAACCACTCTAACATGTTTCGTCCAGGCTATGGACTTTTTCAAAGAGACCTTTTTGAATAGCACTGACATCATGTTGTCTTGTTTGTAAACTTCTGCTGCGCAGGCTTGGACTAGCACCCACACCATCATCATCATCATCATCATTGCTATTGATTATCATCCCGTTACACAAAGATCATCTAAATGACCATTATCATCAAATTAATCACCACCCTGAGACAATTGTGACTGTGTTTGTGTTGTGTACGTGTGTCTGCAGTACTGACGATGGTGACCTATTGTCTCCATCTCCACCTGTGGTATGACAAGGTATTGTCTGAACGCAAACCACCTTTCTCTTAACCTGACAATGTAAGGTTGCCGGGCATTTTTTATAGTGGTGGCAGGTCATGTGACCTATTAATGTAAGATAGGTCTACCCCTTTCTACAACTGTTCAACATAAACTACATGTAGCTGTAGTCTGTAGCAGTAGACTGATCCTATGAACATTTTTAAAATGCTACACAATAGCTCTTGCATTGAAAGTTCGACAAACGTAACTGGTAAATATAATCATGATTGTCGATGTTATTGTGCTGTTGGTGGTGTAAGCCCTAGGTCAACCATATCATCCTAACAAGAACCACGACTGCTCAATGGTACTAGTGATGATGCATTTGTAAAAGAGGGTACAGATGATGAGGATCAATGTACATGATGATGATGATGTTTGGTTATGTTGTTTCTTCAATAATGACTATACAGAGTGTTATTACTGCTTGGAGTTGTTGGGTTACCTGTGGTTGATTCTGTATTTTCATAATTATCAAAGTATCATCACTTGCATCTGAAACAATATCCCATTAATCATCACCCCCACTAACACGACCACTTAAATCAGTCTTTCACAACAGCAACATCCTCTGAACCCCCATCATTCATATCAAATGGATGAATCAGCATTAAGTCCACCCCCTATTCTTCATAGTCATCAAGTTCCTGTTATTCTCCTTCTCCATCTGACTGTTTTAACATCTCTTCATAGTATTGTGCTATCCATGCTTGAGCTTGTTCGGCATTCATTAATCTTTTGGAATGTCAAAATTAGGATGTGCCTTTTCCAGATGACTTAATAGTGGTTTTGGCAGCAGTAATAAGTGGACCAGAATCTGGAAATGGTGGTAGTAGGGGTGGTGATGGGCCTGGCTTTTCCCTACAATTGAGAGTTTCATTAACATTCTCAATAATGTGCTTCTTTAGATTAGCAATTATAGTTTCAGAAGTACTACTAGTACAAGTAACCTGGACTCTAAGCTAACTTGAATTTCCCATTCCTATTTTAAATCTCTTAACTGGAGATTCATTGTCTACTAGGCGGGGGCGCTATGTGGACCTTCTGTAGTGAGATTGAGATTCATTGATAGTGTCATTATCCTTCCACTTATACTTGCTGTGAGTCGTAAGTGCATCAGCAGAACCACCTTTCACTGATTTTACTTTTTCTGATTCATCACTGTTCTCTTTTAAGGCTATACACTCCCCTGCCCCTCCTTACATCTCTGCCCTAATTTTATGCTATACACCTGCTCGACACTTACGTTCTGCTCAAGGATGTCTTCTGTCTACCCCTTTGTCTCTAAAGCCCTTTCTACCTAAAACATTTCTCATTTACTGCCCCAGGCCTCTGAAAGGTGCTTCCCCTCAATATCCTCTCTATCCACCTTTATGGCACATCTTAAAACACACCTACAGTATCTAATTGGGCATTTTGGTAGCTCTGTTTGCTAATACTATACATCTCATATACATTTACCATGACCCCTTGCAGACGCACTTACCAGAACACCCTCCTACTGTTAACGTAAGTCCTCACTACTTACCACACATATTGTAAGCTCTTCAGGTAGGGACTCCTTTTCCTAATGTCTACTTTTATGTTCAAGCGCTAATTCCTATTTTTTCATGTGTGTCACTGCTGTTACGGGCTATGTATATGGATGGCAGTATATAAATAAAGATTTAGATGCTTACATCATCATCACAATGACCATGACCAAAACTACTTCCCCCTCTTCTTTTCCCTCCATGTCTACTTCAAACCACCAAAACGGGTATTACTATAATCAGTGCTTGACAAATAATGATAACCTGTCGCCCGTTGCGAGTGGATTTAGGCAGCTGGCGACCCGTGCTGCAGCTCAATGAATTCCCCTGCTCGTGCCAATTTTTTTTTTTTTTTTTTTTTAAATAAATAAATAAATAATCCCCCTCCCTGATTGGGTTAAAAAAAAAGTTAAAAAAAATGGCGGCAAATCCTGTGGTCCCGGCGCGCGTGCACAGGGCAAGCAGAGTGTCCTGCCATTTGCGCTGCCTGTTCCCCCCAGCAACCCAGAATCCCCCGCATCCCTCCCCCCCCCCCACTCCCCACGTGGGACGGAGGGGGAAGCCCAAACCAAGCCCCGCGCGCAACCCAGCCCCCCCCCTCCGCTCCCCAAGTGGGACGGAGGGGGAAGCCCAAAACAAGCGCCGCGCGCGATCCAGCCCCCATACCCTCCCCCCTCCGCTCCCCACGTGGGACGGAGGGGGAAGCCCAAAACAAGCGCGCGATCCAGCCCCCCCAGCACCCTCCGCTCCCCACGTGGGACGGAGGGGGAAGCCCAAAACAAGCGCGCGATCCAGCCCCCCCGCACCCTCCGCTCCCCACGTGGGACGGAGGGGGAAGTGCCAACCCAGCTTCCCCCGTGCGCGCCTCCTGCGCCAGTCCGCCTCCTGCCCATGATCCCCCCCTAATCACCTGCCCCCGATCCTCGCTTGCTGCCCGGGGGTGTCCGGGGAGCGTGCTGCGGCGTCGGCCGCTTCGGGGGGGGGGTGGGTGGGGGGACCTGCTGCTGCTGCTGCTGCTGCTGCTGAGGCCCACGCTGCGCTGTGTGTCCCATGTCTTGGAGAGGGCCCACTGCCGTGCGGAGACCCCACTGCTGCCACGTGTGACCCGGTGAGTGTGTGAGTGACAGACTGAGTGTCTGTGAGTGTGTCTGTGAGTGTGCCTGTGTGTCTGTCAGTGTGCCTGTGTGCCTGTGAGTGTGCCTGTGTGTCTGTGAGTGTGCCTGTGTGTGTCTGTCAGTGTGCCTGTGTGTCTGTGAGTGTGCCTGTGTGTCTGTGAGTGTGCCTGTGTGTCTGTGAGTGTGCCTGTGTGTCTGTGAGTGTGCCTGTGTGTGTGTGTGTCTGTCAGTGTGCCTGTGTGTCTGTGAGTGTGCCTGTGTGCCTGTGAGTGTGCCTGTGTGTCTGTCAGTGTGCCTGTGTGTCTGTGAGTGTGCCTGTGTGTCTGTCAGTGTGCCTGTGTGTCTGTCAGTGTGCCTGTGTGTCTGTCAGTGTGCCTGTGTGTGTGTGTGTGTCTGTGAGTGTGCCTGTGTGTCTGTGAGTGTGCCTGTGTGTCTGTCAGTGTGCCTGTGTGTCTGTGAGTGTGCCTGTGAGTGTGCCTGTGTGTCTGTCAGTGTGCCTGTGTGTGTGCCTGTCTGTGTGTCTGTGTGCCTGTCTGTGTGTCTGTGTGCCTGTCTGTATGTGTGAGTGAGTGTCTCTGAGTGTGTGTCTGTGAGTCTTCAGCGTGAGTGTGTCTCTGCGTGTCTGTGAGAGTGAGTGTGTGTCTGTGAGTGTCACCCTCTCCCTGTGTCGCCCTCGCCCTCTCTCTGTCTTTGACTCTCATTCTCTCTGTGTGTGTTCTGTCTCTCATTTTTGTGTGTCTCTCTTTTTCTGTGTGTGTGTCTCTTTTTCTGTGTGTCTCTCTTTTTCTGTGTGTGTCTCTCTTTTTCTGTGTGTGTCTCTCATTTTCTGTGTGTGTCTCTCTCTTTTTCTGTGTGTGTCTCTCTCTTTTTCTGTGTGTGTCTCTCTCTTTTTCTGTGTGTCTCTCTCTTTTTCTGTGTGTGTCTCTCTCTTTTTCTGTGTGTGTCTCTCTCTTTTTCTGTGTGTCTCTCTCTTTTTCTGTGTCTCTCTCTTTTTCTGTGTGTCTCTCTCTTTTTCTGTGTGTCTCTCTCTTTTTCTGTGTGTCTCTCTTTTTCTGTGTGTCTTTCTCTTTTTCTGTGTGTCTCTCTCTTTTTCTGTGTGTCTCTCTCTTTTTCTGTGTCTCTCTCTTTTTCTGTGTGTCTCTCTCTTTTTCTGTGTGTCTCTCTCTTTTTCTGTGTGTCTCTCTCTTTCTCTGTCTGTCTCTCTCTGTCTGTCTCTCTCTCTCTGTCTGTCTCTCTCTCTCTGTCTGTCTCTCTGGCCGAGTCCATAGAAGGACAGGCCGCGCTGAGCCGTGCGGACGCTCCGCGCTGAGCCCCTGCATACTCAATGAGGATGCCTTGAGAGGGGGCTCACGCGAGCGTCCGCAGGCGTGCTGAGGCGCTGGAGTTTTCAGCCGACAGCCAAGCTGTTTTTCAGAGCACTGTCGGCTGAAAACATCCAATCAGCGCAGAGCAGCGTCAACGTCACGGCGCCTTGACGTCTCTTTATCTGTCTCTCTCTCTCCCACTCTCTCTCTCCGTCTCTCCCACTCTCTCTCTGTCTCTCCCACTCTCTCTCTCCCACTCTCTCTGTCTCTCCCACTCTCTCTCTGTCTCTCCCACTCTCTCTCTCTGTCTCTCCCACTCTCTCTTTCTGTCTCTCCCACTCTCTCTTTCTGTCTCTCCCACTCTCTCTCTCTGTCTCTCCCACTCTCTCTTTCTGTCTCTCCCACTCTCTCTCTGTCTCTCCCACTCTCTCTCTCCCACTCTCTCTCTCTGTCTCTCCCACTCTCTCTCTCTGTCTCTCCCACTCTCTCTGTCTCTCCCACTCTCTCTCTGTCTCTCCCACTCTCTCTCTGTCTCTCTCCCACTCTCTCTCTGTCTCTCTCCCACTCTCACTCTCTCCCACACTCTCTCTCTCCCCCACACACTCTCGCTCTCTCCCCCACACACTCTCACACTATGGATCTGGATATCTTAACTGCCCTATACTACACTGAAATAACCTATACTGCTTACTTCCAGATCTGACTCAAGCTTCACACGGAAGACATCGAACCCCCCCTAACCCAGAAGACAGGTAACGAACACCTCCCCTCCAATGTATAACATTGCGGGAATGAGGGTACCTGGACTTTGAGGGTCTGCGGATCAGGTAAGATCCCAGACGGGATTGCTGCTTTAAATATTGTGAAGCGGGGGCATCCAGACACTAGTTAAGGGGTGCAGGAAACTAGTCATCCACATCTGGCTTTTTTTTTTCTAGATTTGACATTTATACACACACACACACACACCAAGGACTAATTGTAGTATAATGTAATACAATAAATAAACTAATATCAAAAACGAATGTTCTTACTAGGAATTTATTCAATTTATGGCTTTTTTTAAAATGCGTGGCTGGGGGCGGGACTAGAGGCGGGGTTGGGGGCGGGACTAGGTGGCGAGTAGATTTTTTGGTTCGGCGAGTAGATTTTTGGGTGATTTGTCAAGCACTGACTATAATTAAACTTCTTCTTATTTGTTAACATCACTTGTTATATATGCTTGTGCGATACTGCTAGCTAGCCTAGGGTCAGACAGATTCAGTTGAACTTCTGCCCTACTGTACTTGCCTGCTTGCCAGGCACTGGCAGGTGACAACAGTAGCCCACAGTTCTTCTCCCAGGGTAAAGGTGATCTTGATTAAGAATTTTGCCTCCAACAATAAGAGAGATCGTAGAGAGCAAATCAGGTGAAACTTGCATGCAAATTAGATATTTAACCATGTGGTGATTATGCATAGATAATTCTTAATATATACAATGAAAATGGCAGATTTGTATTGATTCAAATTGCATGCCCTTTTTGGGAGTTTTTGCATTGACAATATTATAGTTTAATGAATCGCCCCTAGAGAGGGAAAAGTATAGCCCTGTATTAGGGTTATTATTTCCCCATTGATTTTGGAAAAATAATAATGCTGGGCTTACATCCAGGATCGGTGAAATAATAAAAAAGTATCAAGTTAATTTTAACCATGAACCTAATAAAATAACTTTGTCAAATTTTGTCACAACTTATTGACTGAGGCAGTGGTGCGCAAAATGGGGGTGCGCCCCCAAGATCAACTGCGGGGACGCGGGGTTTAGAGGCCCCGCACACTTCCCGAAGGCACTTAAATTAAGTGCCGGGGAAGCGGCAATGGCCTCTGTAAACTGCAGTAGCCGTGGTTCAGCCGACATCTGGAGATGCTTACCATGGCAACGCGGCGTCAAATGACGCCACGGGGTCATGTGACGTCACGTTGCTATGGCAATGTGACGTCATGACGCCTAGATGCCAGGAACCACGGTAAGGAGGAGGGAGGGGGCGCGTGGAGAGCAGGACAGCCGACGGGGGCGCAGGGGGAAAAGATTGCGCTTCCCTGGACTCAGGAACAAAAACCTAAAATTATTTTGCAACGTCTTTCTCACAGTACATCTCCATCCTCCTCGGATACGTGATTGAAAAAAGTGAAATTAAGATCATCTGCCAATAAGATGGATGCCCTCATAAAATCCGCAACTATCCTGTATGCATCTTTCTGCTTAATACTGGTGATTTATTTTCTAATGTTTCTCACAGCTCCTGTAACTGAGCCATAAAAGTAGTAATGTTAAAAACAGTAAAGAATATCACAGTGAGGCCTATACATTAAACTGTAATTGCACAATAAAACCATAAGTAAAAAGAAACACTGGAGCACACCAAATATGATAGTGAATAAATATTAACAACATTTGTGAGAATAGGTTAAAACCCAATAATATTTAATGGGTGTGTATACCACTGACTGGTGCCAGGAATATAAGAAGGTGCAGTGCTCAATATCTAAGTGACTAAGGGAAAAATAAAAAATGTAACATATTAAACAATGGAGGAATACTTGTATGCTGAATGGATGTAACAGGCAATGAGGTCTGCTGCTCAAAATATCGGATGGCTCAGCATCACAAATCTAAAGAGAAAAACATAATAAAAGAGCGCATATCTCTCATAGTGAAATGCTGTATAGTCCATTGTACATTAAAAGGTAACTGTCGCACATACATGTATGTACATACACATGCACATGTATGATAAAAATCAAACTTATCGTATTAGAAAACCCAGGTTGCAGGAACTCTGGAACCAACCACCTCCGTCCACAGAAATGGCCGTGGCACAAGGAAGTTTTACTCCACAGCCGGACGCGTCTCTCTTTAAAAGACCATGAGGTCTATGCAGTAAGCCATTTTTGGGTGAGTTGTTCTCACGGTATGTAGGAAGGCACGAATACCTGTGAGAGCAACCTTTTTCTAAATGGTGAGTAGCTGGTGGCAAGACAGTCTGCCTGCCGAAAAGGGAAAGGGAGTCACATGGTACTTGAGCCAATCAGATTGGGGATATAGTTATATATATATATATATATATATATATATAGTGCCGTCACATGATACTTGAGCCAATCAGAGCATGGGAACTAAATTGGCTCAAGTACCATGTGACTCCCTTTGGATGACGTCACATCCTTTACCCCCAAACCTGTCACATGGTCTACTACAGCCAATCAGAGATGGGATTTAGTTCCCACGCTCTGATTGGCTCCAGTAAAATGTGATGGCGGCCATCTTGCTTTTGATGATGTCATCTTAAAGGGAAATGAAGCACAGCCATTCTGATTGGCTGGCTTCATTTCCTTCACATGACGTCACCAAAAAAAAATCACATGTTTTTCACTGCCCAATCAGGGCCGTGGGAACCATTTGATGGAAATGTGACGTCATAGGCCTATAAAAGCCTATGTCGTCTCATTTTTGAGCAAGAAGCCGAGGAGGAAGGACCTCCGGAAGAAAGAAGAGGACCAGGGCGTGACAAAAGACCCCAGAAGACCCCCAAAGACTGACGGTATGGATTACAAATTTTAAGAAGAAAAATACTTTTTTGGGGGGGCTTACCTTGTAGTGCAAAGGGGAGAGATATCTACACTGCATCTGCCCCTGCTGTGATTTCCCAGGCGGTGTGGTACTTCCCACCTAAAGCCCAAGATGTTGCCACCACTCCTGCCAGTAAATAGGGTTATTTTGTGTGATTCTGTTATCACCTTGTGTGTTCATATATAGCCCATAAGCCCCCCTCAGAGTCCAACCAGTGAAAGACCCAGCTTAGGTTTTAAAATATAGTATGCGGGTACATTGAAACCTATCAGTTTAATAAAATATACTTTATACATTTTCTTATTAAAATGTCCTTTTGGTGTGAGTGAAAATGTGAACTGCTTCATCCCCACTAGCCATATCCCTTATACTCTGCAAACTTAGATTTATTTTTATTTTAATAAAAGTCTCACAGTCTTATACATGACTGGAGCAACCCCTTATCCCCTATACCAGGGTTAGGGTGGTCTGGGCATTAACTTGGCATCCCTCCTTATACTAGGGACCCCATGTATTTTGCAGGGATACATTAACCCCTTATTCCCCATTTACCATGTGGGACTGTGCTGCAGCAGGAATCCTAGTGGTGAGTTGCAAGAACGTTTTCAGGGTAGGGGTTTGACCAGAGCAGTGTGCTTCACTGTATCCGAGAATCTTACCTGATTCCCGGGTACATCTTTGGGGTATCCTGTAACCAGGAACCCTGCTACATAGCCACAATCTGCAAAGACTTTCTCCGTCAAACCCACCCTGAAACTCATAGCCTAGCAATCTCCTGGTCCCAGCACCCCAGGAAAGGTAAAAACACAGAAATTCCTTGTCGCATAATTTACACACAGTCACAGTAATTCATATACGCCAGTCAGGTCCAAGAGCTGACACTCAAGGATCCCAAAACACGGATCAGGGGCAACCAAATGGGCTTAACCTTTATTAGTGAGCCTGGTTACCCCTTCACCGTCACACACATATCGCTTAGTAGTGAGTATTATGTTCCTATGTAATGTGAATGCATTGAATGATTGTTCTGTTGAGGATCATATGGTACCTGTGTATGTATTGCTTATTTCTTTATAAATACCGTTGTACTATAACCATTGTTGTAGTCTGCCTCCCTTTGTTTGACCTACGGCCATGTGTGGGGCAATTATAGGGAAGGAGAACTCAGGCCCATGCCTCAGAAATAGGTGCTTGTCTGACGTAAATTAGAGGGGTTACACCTGGCATTGCACAGCCAGAACCAAATCACATCTTAAAATGCTATTTTCACATGATTTGGACTCGTGAGAACTGGTTAAAAAGTGTGATGTGATGCATTTCCATGTGTAGGACCTGTTCTCCCCTGCCACGGAAGATCTGGCCACTACATGGGTATTTCTCTGGTACTGTAGCTCACCTGCTAGTTACAGGAGGTCTGAGTTGCTCCGCAGATGTTGTATGGGAGCAGCAACAGGGTAGGTTTTATCTTTCTCATGGTGCAGCGCCTCCATCCCATGAAGATCCTGCTGAAATCAGGATGGTCCCCACAGGCAACTCTCCTTCACAATAACCACACATTATTGCTGGTATAACGGCATCATTATTGTACAGACAGCATGGCATCATCACCATTCCCTGGAACAGACCCCAGGGGCTTGAGGCCCCAAGAGTCCCTCCAAGCTCCTTTACCCTCTTGTAGGGAAAATTATATCACACAATAACACACAGCCTAATCATAGCACATAGCCCTCCTCAATTTGGCTACATCCTCCCTCTGGTGAAAATCCTCCTCATGAGGAGCATAATTATGCGCCATCAATAATTGTGCCGGCCCACAGAATTATAAAACGCTTGAATACAATATAATAACATTTGCGGCATAACTGGTTCCCCTTAGCCAAGAGAATCTTTTGCCCAGTTGCAGTACAGTTTCAGCTGCATGTACCTCCTGCCTCAATATGCAGTACATTTCCTGCTGTAATCAATAATAATTCACGTACCCCCCCCATAACATTGGATCCCCAAGTTAGACACCACATTCCCCACAGATAATGCAGGCACATCAGTACATACATTGGCAGTAGTACGTTGTGAACCATGGACATCACAGATGACTTGGGCCAGGGTGATAGGGGCCTGTATGGGTCACTTTTCTCAGGCTTATCGTGGCGGAGTACAGAAATGCAGTAAGGGTAGTATGGAGGGGACTGGCACCACAATGTCTTGGCAGCAGTTACCTCAGTGACCGGAGCAATAATAGTGTCCTGATTCCCACCCCTGTCGACAACACGATAGGATAGTTCCGCTCGGGAAATCACCTTGGCGCAGCCCCGCCCATTACCGACATAACATAGTCTCTTTCAAGATTGCAAGGCCCTGAATTTTGGGAAGCACAGCCTCAGCGATGACCTCAGCCATCAAATTGTCTCTAACGTGCTCCCGCTGCCGGCACTGCAATAGAACAGGATCTGCATCAGTACTCACTAAAGCAAGGGTCTTCAGATCCCTCCAGCCGGAGAAATCGCCTTGGTTGACACCAACCGGCAGTGCCGGAGGAGCCGGGGTAGCCTCAGAAGTAGTACTGGCCGGTACAGCAGAAGCAGATTCCTCCGCGACGATCATCTGGCGGACGCACCCATGTGGAATTCCTCACAGACCGGAAGACTGGCAGCAGCTCGTCGGTCACAGCAACGGGCGCCACGGCTCATTCTCGGGTCTGCCAGACCCTCTTACACCGCTCCTGGAACTGGTTGGTGATCGTTTGTCCTGCCACCCAGATCGGGTTGATGTCCTGGATCACTGCACCAGAGTAGACATCTGTTTTATAGACTTTGTTTATCTCAGCAGTGCCTCCAAATGTAGCACCTGTTCCCCCCTGCCACGAAAGATGGGTATTTTTCTGGTACTGTAGCTCACCTGCTGGTTACAGGAGGTCTGAGTTGCTCTGCGGATGTTGTATGGGAGCAGCAACAGGGTTGGTTTTCTCCTTCTCATGGTGCAACACCTCCATCCCATGAGAATCCTGCTGAAAGCAGGATGGTCCCCACAGACAACTCTCCTTCACAATGACCACACATTATAGCTGGTACAATGGCATGTTTATTGGGTAGACAGCATAGCATCATCACCTTTCCATTCCATGGAACAGATCCCAGGGGCTTGAAGCCCCAAGCGTCCCTCCTTAGCTCCTTTACCCTCTTGTTGGGAAAACGATATCCACCATACCACACAGCCTAATCATTGCACACTCAATTTGGTGGAGTGTCAGCTTTTATACCATGGGGAAGTGCTTGTAACCCTGCCCCATAACAGGGCAGATCTAAGTACGGACAGGCATCACACCATATACATGTGACCCAGTCAGTACCCTCCCCAGGTATGACACTCCAACTGCCGGTTTAGGCCTGCCCCTGGATAAGGCAACATAGTACCCTTCCAGGCTGCAACTGCAGGCTAGGCCCTATGCAGGAGTTTAACCTCAACACTGCCTGTTCCTATCAGGACTTATAGTGTTGCGGCCAGGGTGTGACAGGGTGAATGAACGTCACCAGCCATATGCCTGGAAAACCTATGTTTAGGCTTGCAGTGCAGCAGTGACGAGGTTAAGTTGAGAAGGGCTGTTTAATTAGTCTGACCCCAGCTGAATAATCAAGGTGTTAAAACCCCAGGCTGTACACACATGCAGGAGAGCTGGTGAGGAGACAGGACTGAAAATGCTGAAGAGATTACTGCTGTAAGGTCTGTGTTGCAAAGTACATGTGTGATTAACTGTCTGTCTCCTGCATACAAAAGAGAAGCTGCCTTATTTTGTTCTGTCTGCTATAAGAAGCTATTTTGTTTTGTCTGCTGAAGAAGAAGCTATTTTCTTTTATTTGCTGATGAGAAGCTATTTGTTTTTGGTGTGCTGTATGTTTTAAGGCTCACCTAAATAAGCCTTATCCAAAGAACCCGCGTGTGTGGTTGCATGTACCCTGCAACACAGGGGCACTTGGCTACACATGCAATGTTGCCTGTTTTCATACAGAAATGCCATTATCCAGTGTAATAAATAGGCCACCTTGTGTGCTCACTCATAGCATGATGGGAGAATATAACTAGGATAGGCCCTCTTTCAGGCCTAACCCACACGCATGTCCAGGCCAAAGTCAAGTCCCATTCCAACTCGTCTCATTCCTCCTAACCCAACTGTAGGCTGCACACACAATTGGTATTTATAGATCATTTTTATGGATCACTGCTCTTCTTCTCTTATTATTAGTACTGAATTTGCATCAAAACGATATTACGATTGCTGTAACAGAGAACTGCTCCTTGTTGTTAGTGTTATTTATTATTTCCCATTATTTACCTTTTAATTTATCCCCTTGCTTCAGCGACCTTAGCAACAAGCATTTTGTTGGCATGGTGTGATATTTCTGCACACATCACCTGCTCACAGAGCTGTCCTTCAAATTCCCATCCATAGCTTCAAACACATGAGCTGGCTCTGATGTGCAATGCATGCAAGTTCTTAATTACCTGAGTCTTGTTTATTTTCTTCCCCAGAGAATGTAGCATTGTGAAAAATAACACACGTGCACACCTGGCACAGTTAGATAGGGACATTGATTATGGATGCCCTAGCTACAATTCTCAGGCTGGGAGGAATAAAAGGTAATATAATAATGTCCTACAAGGCTCTCCTCATTTCAGCTGTATGTCTTGTTAATACAGGGGCATATTGTTTTGAAAGTATTATTTCACACTTGACATTATATATAATGGGGCCTATGCTCTAAGCGCCAGGGGAAAAAAATCGCCGGGCTATTTAAATCACCAGTTTTGACAGCGTTGCTATCACGGTATGCAGAAAGACCAGAATACCTGTGATAGCAACATTTGCATAACTGGCGAGTAGCCGGCGACGTGATGATCGCCTCTCTGAAAAGGGCTCACTCAGCGATTTCTTTCTGCCGCAGAGAGGGAGCGCCTCTCTCTGCGCAAATCTCGCCAGAGATAATTTTTTTTTAATATAAAATGTAATACTAGTGTATTGTAGCAGGGGGTCTCCGGAGCAGAACCTCGTTGATTTGAAATCCGGGGACCCCCTGCTTCCAGAGATACAGGCCCCGTTATGGGGTGCCTGTATCTCCTATGCATTTTATTCCCATGGTCACGTGAAGCGGGACATAGGAGATGCCAGTGCCCCATAACAGGGCCTGTATCTTGGGAAGCAAGGGATCCCCAGACCTCAAATCAACGATGTTCTGCTCCGGAGACCCACTGCTACAATACACTAGTATTAACACCCAAATAAAAAAATTAACAAATTTGTTACTGGGGGGGGGGGGGGGGGGAGGCGGGGGTGGGGTGCTGGTATCTCCTCCAGTATTTAAATTCCATGGTCACGTGACGCGGTCGATTTAAAAATGGCAACGATACCGGCACCCAATGCCCCATACCAGGGCCTGTAACTCTGGAAGCAGGGGGTCCCTGAGGCAGAAATCAAAGCGGTTCAGCTCAGGAGACCCCATGCTCCCGCATACTATTAATAAAAATTACATTAATAAAAATTACATTAAAGCAACTACATTACCTTAGTGGATAGCTGCTAAGGCAATGAAGGGGTTAAGGCACAATAGCAGGTTTATTGAGGACAGAGAGGTGAGTGAAGCGGGTACTTGACCCTTCAGTCACCCTTCACTCACCCCCTCTGCCCCCAATAATCAATACAATATGTACTAACTACCAATACACAACCCACCCACCCCACATAAAAACATTTTTATTTTTTTCTGCACAAGATTGATGCCAGAGGCTGGCGGGGCTCCCCGTGTGGTTCCCTCGAGTATCTGGGGGTCCTCGGGTGGTCCCCGCAGGTGTCCGGTGTTCCCCGGTGGCCTACAATACCAATCCTGTGCCTTAAAAATTTTAAAAAATACATACATTCAAATAAATACATTCCCCCCCTCTCCCCTCCCAATACATACAGTACAGTAATGGGCAAAATTACTATTATCCAGATATGGATAATAGCTCATTTGCCCATTATAAAATAAAACATTAGTCAGCCAGCATAAATAAAGTAAATAAACCTTTCTACTTACCCTGGCCATCATGAAGGGCATCCTGGTCAGCATACTCCAGGTCTGTGTCCTCCGATACCAGCAAGAATACATGAAAAAATACAATCAAATGGCCCCTAACCCCTTAATCGCCTTAGTTGTTAATAACTGCTATAGTACTTAAGGGGTTAACCCACTCTCCTCCGCTACCCACCTGTTAGGCCTAACCACTCACCCACCCCATTTATTAAATTGATTGGTTAGTTAATGCTTTTATTAATTAAAACAATTGGTTGGCTAGTGCTTTTATTTCTTGAATTGGGGTGTTTAGGTGCTTTTGTATATCTTTTATTATTGTGTATTTTTGGCCTTCATGCCAAATGGGTTCAGGGTGGGAATAGCGGTCCCAGGGTGGGTGATTAGGCCTTTGGGGTGGGTAGCAGGGGAGGGTGGATTAACCCCTTAATTACTATAGCCGTTATTAACCGTTAAGTTGATTTAACGTGTTAGGGGCCATTAGATTGTATTATTTATTGTATTCTTTCTGGCAACGGAGGAAATGGCCCTGCAGTATGCTGACGAGGACACACTTCATGATGGCAGGGATAAGTAGAAAGTTTTATTTACTTTATTTATGCTGGCTAATGTTTATTTTATAATGGACAAATGAGCTATTATCCATATCTGGATAATAGTAATTTTGCCAATAACTGTACTGTATGTGTTGGGGGGGGGGGGTGAGGGGATGTATTTATTTGAATGTATGCATATTTATGTTTTTTTAGGCAAAGGATTGGTACCGCAGGCCAGCGGACACCCCCGGACTCCCGGACACCCATGGAGACCACCTGAGGGCCCCCATAACCCGCGGGGACCACCCGAGGGCCCCCAGCACCCGTGGGGACGACCCGAGGGCCCCCAGACACCAGGGGGGACCACATGGAGGCCCACGGACACATGCGGGTACCACCTGGGAACCCCTGCCGGCCTCTGGTATAAATCCTGTGTATAATTTTTTTTAAATGCTTTCATGTGGAGGCACAGGGGGTGGGTTGTGTATTGGTGGTTAGTACATATTGTAATGTTTATTGGGGGCAGAGGGTGTCAGTGAAGGGCCAAGTTCCCGCTTTACTCACCCCCTCTGCCCTCAATAAAGCTGCTGTTGTTCCTTAACCTCTTCATTGCCTTAGCCGCTAAGGTAATGAAGTTGCCTGTAAATGCATTTATATTGCATTGGATTCATGCTGGGGGCTTCTGGTGCTGATATTAATGGGTATCAGCTCCGGAGACTCCGGCATCAATTTTTTTTCTAAGTCCCCTCACGCCGCTTCCCGGCAGTTTCTCACCACCTTCCTGCCAACTTTTCCTGGCGGGTGGATTTTGAGAGGAAATCTCTATTCTAGAGCCGTGATTGACCTTGATAAGCTAATTGGGGTAACTAGAATTAAACGAGTTTGAAAACCTGCCGATAAGTGGCTTCTCGCCACTCGTTTGGCAATTTTTTTCTCTCAGAAAAAAACAAATTGCCAGAAAAGGCTTTTTTCAGCGACTTATCGGAGTTTACTGAATAGCAGTAGGCCTTTTTGGCGAAAAGAATAGATAAGTGAATTATCGGCGCTTAGTGCATAGGCCCCAATGTGTTCCGAAAATACATTAATTAAGCAAGCCTTCTTCTAATATTACGTATCGACCGTATAATCTAGCCTTTATGGTCGATGGTAGATATCGAATAATCTAAAAATGTCTTATATTAAAATTATTGAATTCCTTAATTCTTATCTACATGATGTTGATCAATATGGTCATAGCGCTCAATCAGAAAAACACAAACATAATGAACTTTAGACCATCTTTTCCGCATTTCATAGTGTATTTCCTAAGTTAAATATTATACATAAAGTGCCGGTATGGGTTATCGCACCCGTTCCAACATTAACTCCCATCAACTTTAATGATGGTAAACACCAGAATGGGTGCAATAACCCATACCGGCACATGATGCATTGCCCCTATATGTGATATTGCATTTAAAGAACCCATATCAAATTAATTAAAAATACCAATTTATGGCACTATAATTGCTCAACCTCTGCCCAATTTATGGCACTATAATTACTCAATCTCTTAAAACCTGCCCCAGTATATATTAAGCGCTATTTACATTAATGACGTTATATAAATAAAGACATACATACATACTGTACATACATACATACATACATTATCATTACATCACAAATGACATCACAAATAGTTGTATTGCATATCCTGTTATGTTGAATTTACAGGCAGAACACTTTTAATATTTCAGCGGTCCCCAAAAAGATGATTCCAGGACAGGCTTTATGACATACGACCTTATTCTATAAAGGGCTAATCCGGAACTATCGCACTTTATAGAATATTATGTAATGCAATAAGCATGGTAATTACAGAAAGTAGCATTTGTTTTCCTCTTTCAATATCAGCCGATGTGTGTTTTCAGCAATGTCCCAGCTAGCACAATGTTGTAAAGGGATTCAGATGCAATCATTCATCCTTAGGCTATAATGGAAAGTGGTGTGTAGCATAATCATAAACTAGGGAGTACATCATTGTATGTCTTTCAATTATGCTCTTTCTGGGAGCCCTAGCTTGGTGCTTTTAATTTCCACATAAAGCATAATGCACACACGTGTATAGTCCAAAAGAGGCTGCCAACTTTCAGCACAATCCCATATTTAGATTGAACATTAAAAATGGAGGATTGCCACTGGGGTTTAATAAATCTATTCAGTTCAAAGGAAGACAGCTAACAGACAAGATGGTCCACGAGGTCTTGCAAAACAATCACTGTCAATTTATCCAGGAAGTGTTAAGGAAATGTGTTTTAGATCATAAATGGCCCTCCTGATTTTTTGCTAAAATGAATCATTCTAAAATTAGTAGATAGCAAGTTTATTTCCTTGGTAGTTTGGTTAAAAAAAGAGGTTCTTCACATCCTAATGAGGAAGCAGACCCTAGAGGACATTCTGCTTTGCTCCTGCATTGCACTTACTACATTTTAGATGAGTGAGGTAATTTTCCTGAAGATGAGGTAAGTGACTAGCCTGTCCATGAGCTGAGAGAGGTTACCATGTGATCATTCATGTAAACATAAATACTATTCCCTGGGGACAATAAGAGACAGCTGTGTCTGTTGTTGTGCTGCTTTCAGAGCCTGGTACTGGATGGCCATTGGGAATTAACCCACAGTCATTCAGCCTGTCTGGCTTCTTAAAGGGACCAGATTGCTAAACCCTAGTCACATATTACTTGAACCTTTGTCACATATTAGATAGCCATGTTCTTCATAATCACGAGTATAGATGATAGGGCAGTCATTAGATGTCATTTATTATCCAGTTAACTGCATTACAATTACAGTCAAAGTACCACAGCAAATGCTCTTTGCTACTGCAGCTGCTGCATCTGGAGTTGTGACATGTTCCTAGAGTGGTGGTCTCAGCTGGGCATTATACTGAGACAGCGTTGTGTGTTAACCTATAAATAACACCCCAAAATATCTTCTTTTGCTTTTGTTTCTGATGCCGCCATTGAGTAGTATGGAAATTAAGAAAACAATTGTGCTGTAACAGAAACATTGTGCTTCAGATTCTTTTTTATTAATTATACTCTGTTGAATGTATTTCATTTTCAATATTTTTGCATACACTGATATACATGTTCTGGTATTGAACGTTATTCATCAAAATGTATATTTTCTGAAGCTTGAAGGTTCTCTGCTTCAGTCAAGGGCTATGACATTTTTTGGACTTGAAATGTGGAGCGTATTAGAAGAGGTCTAATGCTTGTTTTCATTCCATTTAAATGTGTGTCCGAAACCCACACTAACAAAATAAAATTAAAAAATACAATGAACTTATTTTGGTGTTAAGTAAGGGGCCAGCACTTGTAAAAGAACAATCGTTGCAGTCATTATATGTGGTTGTTGTATTCAGGGCTTTGTCATAATGGGGTTCTTAGAAAATCACAATGGCAGATAATACCCTGCAATACAGTACGTCAACCATTTTCGTGAAAGCAGAAAGTTACCAGAGGATATTAAAATCGAGCATGTGATCAAGATGAAAAGGTAAGAGTACGGTCATGTGAATCTATGTGAAACTGTTCCCTTACTCTGGTCCTGGAGATGTTTGTTTAATCGCTTAGAGCATTACTACTATCCCACTGGTGTCCGTAGAAGGTGACCAGGGTTGCCAATAGGGGGAGGGGGAGGGAGGAGGAGCCGGGACAAGTGTCCTGGGCCCAAGAGCTATGGGGAGCCAGGCCAGCCAGCGCTGGATGTTGGGCCCGGCCAGAGACCTGTCTCTACCTCACTCTCTCAGCCTCTCTCTGACCCTGGTGCTCGCTAAGCCTCTCTGATGTCGGCATGCGCCGGAAGCTGGGCCCAGTTTGTATGTATTTGGTGGGTGGGGGATTTGTTTTCTATGTATTTGGGGGGTGAGAAGGTTGTATGTTTATTTGGGGGGGGGATAATTATTGTGGGAGGATTGTGTGTGTGGCCGGGGGGGGGGGGAGGGAATGAGTGTGAGGAAGGGGGGTTGAGGGAGCGGGATTGAGCGAGGGGGGTAATCAATGGAGTGGGGGGAGAGAGATGAGAGATGCGAAGAAAGGGGGTAAGATTGAGAAAGGGGGGAGAGAAATACATGGGAAGAGGGGGGTAAATAGAAGAGGGGCTCACGAGGTGCAAAAATGGGGGGGCTCGCAAGATCACCGACACAGGAGGAGGGGACCCTGTCAAAACTCTTGTCCTGGGCCTCGGGAAATCTTTTGGTGGCCCTATCGGTAACATCAGCACATTTCCAGTAACCATTTGTAATCAATATTGAGAATGCTTCCTGAAATTATTCGCTATTGGTTTATGGAAAAAAAATGTTTGCCATCACCTCAAGAGGACACATTCTGCTTTAGATATTGCTATTTAGCTCAGCTAATCCAGTATAATGTGCTCCACGGCTGACAGAAATAATCTATTATTAGACTGATATACATGTGCAGGAAGAGTATGTGATATGTGAATCAATGTACACTTTAAAAGGAGCGTGGATTTAAAAGCTTTTACACTAATATTAACTTATGAATTTGGTCCCCTAAACAGTATCCCAACCTACAACGAATCTGAATCAATTAGATAAATCCAACAGCATCAAGTAGAATATTAAGTGTAAGTATATAAGCCTTTGTTGCTGGAAGGTCGTATGCAACATTGCAGGTAATACCAGTCTCACAGGGGTCACAGAAAGGTAATGGGATGGGACAAAAAAAAAAGAGAGAAAACTGGTGGATGCAAAGAATGCTACGGGGGAATGGGTGGAGAGAATGAACAAACTTACTGGCATAGAGGTAATGAGTTACTGGAAAGAAAGAGATGATAGACAGGTTTATCATAGAGGTATGTGATTAAATATAAAAGAGAAAAGAGGTGACTCATATTCTGGTGAGTATGTCATTAAAGGTCCTCCAGATTCTACCTATGACCATTTAGCATGACTCAGCTTTTCCCCTATGAGTACTTCATTATTCTGACTATTATCTCATTGAGGCCCATAATTCAGCAGACAGCCCATATACTGTAACATGCTCTTTATTTTCACTCTCATCATATGTCCTATAACTGCTTCACTCTACCCAAGCAAATGAAGTTCCTCTCTTACTGTAGTTGAAACTTTTTCCTTCATTCTGTAATTATTAATAGTCATCACCTTGGCATCATTCTATGTTCTCACACTCTTTAAAGGGGCAATTCCTTCTGGGACCAAATGGAACTAACTCCACTGACGTTTAATGGGTCTCATCTGGGTAATTTATACCTTTTATTTTTTATAACTTACATTTTATTGAGTATTACAGGCATATGATACAACATAAAATATAAAATATAAACCATCGTGGAAATGATAATAACTTTAGCAAATGAAACAGGCAAAATGAGATCGCGCGGCTTTTCGAGCCCTACTCAGCCGGGCGATTCAAGGTGAACGGAGTAATCAACAACACAATCCAATATATAGTAATATTAATAATAATAAAAAAAAAAAGGGAAGAGGGGGAGGAAAGGTCGGCCTGGGGGTGGGAAGGGCGGGGGAGGCGGAGGGATAGGGCGGATAGGACGGACGAGGACGCTACCTCCAGGGTGACCTTCGGGCCAGTATAGAACCATCTCCTCCGATCCCATCTCCTCCTAAACCGGTTGACTCTGAAGCAATGCTGTCTAAGGGTCTGTTTGTATGATAGAAAATGCGCATTCACCTCCAAAAGAGAACGCACCTACATCTATTATAGCCAAATCGTGTTACTCTCAACCCCGGGGATATCTGTCTGTGCCAACCAGGGCGTCCAGACTTTTAGAAAATTGGTGCCAGTGTCGTTAACTAAACTCGTCAACTTTTCCATCTGGCATATAAACCACATGCGATTCCGAATCTTTGGGATGCTTGGGATATCGGTGCGTTTCCATAATGCTACGATCTTGCACCGTGTTGCTATTGCAAAATGTGCAATTCATTTATTGTTTGCTTTGGTAAGGCCCAATAATGGTCTGTTCAAGAGGAACAGCCATGGGTCTGGGTGTCAAAAATCCTCTCAATCCAATTTCTGATTTCCTCCCATATTTTAGAGATCCGCGGGCAGGACCACAGCATATGTAACAGGTCCGCCGATCCTCCACTGCCGAGGGCACAGCGGGGAGGATCCCGGCACGGACCTAGATAATTTCAGTGGGGTGAGGTACCATCTCATGAGGACTTTATATGCGTTTTCTTTGCGAGTGGTGCAGATGGAGCTATTTGCCAAATATATAGCGTTCCACTCCTCATCCTCCAGGGTCTCTCCTAAGTCCGATTCCCATTGGGATCTGAAGGACGGTACCCGTTGTCCCGGCCCACCCGAACTGATCACCTCTCCGTATAACTGTGATGTAAGTCCCTTTGTGTCGGTCTCTGCCAGACAGAGCTTTTTGAAAGTCGTCAAAGGGGGGTATGGGGCAAATTTATTATAAAATGCTCTGAGCTGGAGGTATCTAAAAAATTCTGAGTGGGGTATATCTTTTTCTAACCTGATGTGATCGAATGTTTTGACCTTTCTATTGTAACCCTCCAGATCTTTAATCCGTTTATATCCTTTCTGTCTATCCTATCAAAAGCTTTTTCTGCATCCAGACTTAACAACATACTTTGATTGTGATTTATATTAGCCAATTCTAACAGATCAATAAATCGTCGGGTATTATCCGCGGCCTGCCTGCCTTTAATAAATCCAACTTGATCTGGGTGTATAAGTCTGGGTAGGATGAGACATAATCTAGTAATTTAGCGTATATTTTGATATCAGTGTTGATTAAAGATATTGGCCTGTAACTTTTGCAGTCCAGCGGATCCTTACCAGGCTAATGAATTAGAGATATAGATGCCTGTAGCATCTCCCAAGGGATGGGAGCTCCTGCTAGAATCGCATTAAAGACATGGAGCAGCCTTGGGCGAGTAATATGACAAATTTCTTATAATATAGCCCCGAGAAGCCATCTGGCCGGGGGGCCTTTGATGGTTTAAGTTCTTTGATGGCCTGTGACACCTCTTCAATAGAGAAATCCGCGCCCAGTGTCTCTCTATCTGTCTCCGTCAATCTCCCTAGATTTGAGCTGGCTAGGAAATCTCTCAACGCCTTGCTCATTTTCGTATTGTGTGCCACCTTCTCTCCATTATATAGAGATTCATAGAACGAACCAAATTCTTCTACTGTTTTCTAAGGGTTGGCTGTGGTGGTACCGGATTTTAAGCGTATAGCTTGGATATTATACTTAGATTGCCTGTCTTGTAACATTCGGGCCAGCATCGTATCCGGCCTGTTTGCTTTTTTCGTAAAACTTCCTCTTTGACCAACTCAGTGAATTATCTGCCCTGGAAGTTAATAACATAATTAACTCAATGTTGGTGTCTTTTAATTCTTGTAGGGTTTGAGAGTCCGGGCTGCTTTTGTGTTTTGAGGAGAGGGAATGTAATTTAGTTTGGAGCGTGGCAATTTTAGAATCTCTCTCCCTTTTTCTTCTGGCTGTGATGCTAATTAATGTGCCCCGCAATGTCGCTTCATGAGCCTCCCATAATACTAAGTGAGATTCGACAGAGCCATAATTTATATGGAAAAACTGGTCTATTTCATTACCAATAGCGTCACAGATCTCGGGAATTTTTAGAATGGATTCATTAAGCTTCCAGTTCGCCCCTGGTCTATCAGCACGAATATTATTGTACCTTAGCTCTATCGGTGCATGGTCAGACCATGAAATCATGGATCCCAGCTCTGGAGACCATAGGAACCAGTTGACAGGAGACAAAAAAGTAATCGATTCTGCTGTAGGAGCCGTGTGGATGGGAGTAGAACGTATAGTCTCTATCAGCTGGGTGCAATTCCCTCCATATATCAGTTAGTTGGTTGGCTTTGAGGCCTCTGCGTAGTGAGGTTCCCACCATCTTGCTGTCTGAGCCAGCCCCCACCCCCCCGATCTATCGAGGTGTGGTTGCATAACCATATTGATATCCCCTAGCGGTGGAGTTCAAGATCCTGCAGAAATTATCAAAGAAGACCGCATCCTACTCACAAGGGGCATAAACAGAGGCCAGCGTGATACACTGCCCACGAACAGTACCTACCAGAATGATTAAACGACCGTCTATGTCTCGCTTGGTCGACTGAACAACTAATGGAATTTTATTACTGAACAGAATGGCCACTCTGCGTTTTTGACAGATGATGAGGATAAGAAGACCTGGGAGAAATCTTTATCTGAAAATTTAGGAGCGCTACACTTGCTAAAATGTGTCTCTTGCAATAGCAAAACGTCCGCTTGTTTTCTCTTATAATCGGAGAAAGCTAACTTTCTTTTGATTGGGCTATTAAAGCCCTTACGTTGTGAGATATTAGCGTTAACTCCATCATTTAATGTGTGTAAAGAGTAACCCCTTAACATCTTTCAGCTCACCACAGTTGTCATCTCTCGGTCTTGGTTGATCTGCTCCTGTGGAACGTCCATTTTCAGCAGCACCCGTGCCCTGCCAGGACCGACACCCGCCCTCACGGGGGGAGGGAGGGGAAGGGGAGACCGGGAAGGGAAAACAAAACGTGGGAAAATACGGAAGGAATAAAACAAAATACAGAAAATAAATTAAAAACAGGTGTAAAATTAACCATAAGAGAAAATAACTGTGTATCAAAACTCGTCTCGGGATCCCCCGAGTGCAGCTCTTATGCCCTCAGGGCCGGTCATTTGATCCCAACCTGAGGCATTGACGTCCTCCCCAACCCGGGATTGACCGCCCTGGGACTTGTCTGTGGCCCTGTAACGTTAAGGGCCAATAACTGAAACACATGCACGACGCCGGGGGCGAATCCCACCGGCACATTTCCATCAAACAACTTACGTAATAACCTCAGCATAACTTTTGAATAACTTAATATTTAAAATGGCAGCCTGAACTAGTTTGCTGCCACATAACATGTAATATAGACAGCACTATATCGAGTAAGGTAAAGGGAACAATAACTGTTGGTTGTGTCCCAGCCCGCCTGCCCCTCCATGTTAGATAAATATCTCTGGATGTGTATGGACCCCAACCCACTATGAGTTATAGACCTTCTTTACTTCCCTATTGTTTGTCCATTACCCATTATGTAACTCATATTCAATAACCGACATGTAACATATAACAGCCATTTCTTAGTAACCAATAATCCGCGATCAACCATCTTCCTTACTATCCTGTATATTCATTTTCTGTGTATAATCAACGTAATTATCCTTGCTGTTACCAATACTGTACTATTCCAGTACCTGATTAACTTGTATTTATTTCTAATAATATATATCTACTTATGTTTAGCTATGTGTATCGACGGATATCTATGTTTACCTTTGTCCTCTATGATATCTATCTATCTATCTATGTCTATCTATGTTAATTTAGATATAATATCACGTTCGACTCCTCTCTCACATTCGCCCCTCACATTCAAAACATTTCTAAAACTTGTCGCTTTTTCCTCCGCAATATAACTAAGATACGCCCTTTCCTCTGTTGCTCGACTGCTAAAACTCTGACTCAGGCCCTCATTCTCTCCCGTCTTGATTACTGTAACCTCCTGCTGTCCGGCCTTCCTGCCTCTCACCTGTCTCCCCTACAATCTATCCTAAATGCTGCTGCCAGAATCACTCTACACTTTCCTAGATCTGTCTCAGCATCTCCCCTCATGAAATCCCTCTCCTGGCTTCCGATCAAATCCCGCATCTCACACTCCATTCTTCTCCTCACTTTTAAAGCTTTACATTCTTCTGCCCCTCCTTACATCTCATCCCTAATTTCTCGGTATGTACCATCCAGACTCTTGCGTTCTTCTCAAGGATGTCTTCTTTCTACCCCCTTTGTATCTAAAGCCCTCTCCCGCCTTAAACCTTTTTCACTGACTGCCCCACACCTCTGGAATGCCCTTCCCCTCAGTACCCGACTAGCACCCTCTCTATCCACCTTTAAGACCCACCTTAAGACACACTTGCTTAAAGAAGCATATGAATAGCACTGTGGATATTCTAAACACGATACATAATGCTTGGCCCCCTGCAGACGCACTTACCAGAACTCCCTCCTACTGTCTCTGTACGTTCTCCCTACCTACCAATTAGACTGTAAGCTCCTCGGGGCAGGGACTCCTCTTCCGAAATGTTACTTTTATGTCTAAAGCACTTATTCCCATGATCTGTTATTTATATTATCTGTTATTTATTTGATTACCACATGTATTACTACTGTGAAGCGCTATGTACACTAATGGCGCTATATAAATAAAGACATACAATACAATACAATTTATTTATTTGTGCTGGTAACTCCTAAACCTTAGTCACTCAGCAAGCTCGTCTGGATCGTATCTATCCTGAATGACCTTACTATAAACTGATGTCTACGTGTGTGGCTATAACATAATTTAAACCACTAATCCAAAACTAAAACTAATTATATAACTAACTAAGTGACCTCTTACCTGTCCCACCACCTTCCTACTAGATCATGAAAATAACAGCTAACTTAACTAACTACCAACAGTTAACCACTTTTGACTCTTGTCTCCCCCTGGCCTTCCGCAGGCTTTGCGCAACATGGGGCAGGAGCCCAAATAGAAGTGGGGACAGGCAGCTATTCACACCTTGTGCCGCCCCATACCCCCCTCTCCCCCCCTCCCCACCCCCCCTCCTCTCCTAAGCACCTCCGCTGGCCGCCGCTACCGGGACTCCCATCTCCTGCCCATGCTGCAGTATAGGCTCAGTGCCATTCCCACGCGAGAGGCGAACCAGAGAGACCCCAGTCAGACCCCCGCGTGAGGCCGCCCCGCCACAGTGACGTCACTCGCCGGGTCAACGATCACCTCTCGCGAGAGGTCCTCTCATCCGGGCCCCCGCGTGACGCATCGTGAGGGCGTCCCACCTCACCAACATCCCTCATCTAGCCCACGAAAGGCAGCTGAGTTCCCGCTCCGCCTGGGGGGGGAAGAGCTGGGTAAGATGGCCGCCATCCAAAAGTCACAGGCGGACCTGCTCTGCTCCCAGGACCTCCATCCTGCAACTTGGGGCCCCTTGGGAGTTACAACCGGGGTTGGGCTTAAAAAGGAGCCGTGTCAGTGTCCCCTTTCTCCAGCTGGTAACAGGGGATGAGTCTGACTGGAGTAACCTCATATGGAGCCCGCCGCCTCCTCTGTAGCTCCGTTGACATCTTTTGCGGCTCCCACCTTAGTCCACGATGGTGCAGGGACATCCTCCACGCTATCAGCCAGGGGTCGGGTGGACTCCGCGGGGCCTCAGCTGCTCCCAGCTTGCTGAGGAAGCCATCGCCGTCTTCCAGCCGTTTTAAGGTATGTGCCACTGTTTTTCAGCACCATCAGTGCGCAAGGGAAAAGCCACCTGTATCTGATCTTTTGGTCTCTCAAGATCCTGGTGATAGGAGCTAAATCCTGTCTTTTAGCGAGGGTGGCCGGGGATAAGTCCTGATATATCTGGAATTTTATGTGTTCAAATTCCAATGTTTTGGTTTCCCTTGCAATCCTGCACACTTCTTCTTTTGTGCGATAATGGTGGAATCTCATTACTATATCTCTCGGGGGTCTCCACTTTGGGGTCTCCCCCGTAGGGCACGGTGACATCTATCCAGCAATAGAGCCCTCTCAATCCGATCTGGGAAGAGGTGCTCCAGCCACTTAGCCGCGAAATCCTCTGGGTCAGACACCGATTCAGGGACTCCCCGCAATCGTATGTTGCATCCCCTATCCCGGTTTTCAGTGTCCTCAATTTTGTCTTCCAGGGATCTAACTTACTCCTTAAGTGTGGCAACTGATTTCTGGGTCTTTGCTAAGTCAGAAGTTATTTCATCCGACTTAGATTCCAGTGTATCTGTCCACTACCCCAAAGCATCTACATCTTTTCTGATGGCCCATAGCTTCGTCTTAAAAAAAGTCTTCATCTGTGAGCAGAATTCTTTAAGGTCTTTGTGTCGCACTATCTCCATATCCCCCCGGTTCAGTATCTGGGGTATCTGTGTCAGGGTCTGTAATGGCTGGCTGTGCTGGGGTGTCCGGCTTATCTCCATGTGCTGTTTCATTCTTCTTAAAGTATGTGGAGACCGGCTGGGTTTTCCTGCGTGTTACTTTGCTAGTTGCCATCCCTGGATGTTTCAGGTACAGTTTAATATTTGAATGGCTGCGAAGTTCGCACTTTTGCCGAAGTTATTTTTATAATTAGCGCTGGTGGAAGTGGAGCTCTGGTACTAAGCTTCCATTCACCTCACCGTCGCGCATGCATCCAATTTATACCTTTTTTAACCAAGTCTGACACCTATAAGTATTTTGTATTTCTTTTTTTAAATTAGTTAAGGGGCTTTGATTTTCTCTGGCTGCTCCCCTTTGTGCGATATTACTGTGAGTTCAGCAAGTGTTTATACAGGCTCCTCTCCCCACCTCTTCATAACTACCATTCGCTTTATTGGTTCTTTGGTAAAGACAGGGTGGGACAAGGGTAAAGAAAACACTTGATTGACAAACACTTCCCCATTTACCCAATTCAACTGGCCGACTATGTGATGTTAGCAAAATATACATAGGACACTGTACATAGAATTGGCTCTTAATTCCTTTGATGTGAGGTACAGCCATTTACCTCGCTACCCTCCGCTGTCAGACTGTTACTATCCAACATTGTTTGAAGTCCAGTTGTCATGACAGGCATGTTTCCCTGGCGGCTGTGCGCCATTGGTGCATGCGCAGAGTGCCCCCTGTTTGCCGGTGCGCATGCGCAGTAGGCCTTTGAGGCTTGTGCATTCGGCGCAAGCATGGTGGGTTTCTGACATACCTGCGCTTTGTGTGCATGTGCAGCGCGTATAGCGTAGGTCTGTGTCCAATGCAGAGTGCGCTATGCGCATGCGCAGTGTGCCACTTAAGGATTGACACGCTCCGCGCATGTGCAGACCCCCGTTGGTGCTGTGACATCACAGGGAATGCAGTATTCGTGCCGTGGGACTCCTGTAGCGAGACAATAGGTGAGTACAAGGGGTATATATATTTCATTTGGTTGCTTGATGTTTAGCCCTCACCTTGACAAAGACTGTTTATGCGGTCGATACCCATGCTGCATCCTGCACTCGTTCCTCTGAATGCCTCTGGAGGAAATCTCACACTCTCGCAGACTTCCTTCACTACAAATGAGTTTTATACTTTTTCAACACTGCCCTCTCCCAGAATAAACAAACCTACTTTTCTTCACTAATTAACACACAAGTCTAATCATCCTCTCTATTCGTCTTTAAGAAAACCCACCTCCTTATCGAAGCATACAAGTAGCTCCGTGGCTGATACTATACACCTCTTACATCAACCGTGGCCCCTTTCAAACACATTTAATAGAACACCTTTCTACTATCGCTGTACGTTCTTCTTATTTACCAATTAGATTGTAAGCTTTTCGAGGTAGGGTCTCCTTTTCCTAAATGTTACTTTTATGTCTGAAGCTTCTTCCCATTACATGTTATTTGTATTATTTGTTATTTATACTATTATGTCACGTATATTACTGCTATGAAGCGCTAAGTATATTAATGGCGCTATATAAATAAATATATATATATATATATATATATATATATATACATACATACAAAAAATAGACTATAAATACACAGATCTAGAGTAACCTCACGTTATACAAAATTGACAAATAGGAGCAAAAACAGGGAAAATCACAAAAATAGACAACAAAATCACAAAAAATAGACAGAGGTGTGTCAACCCCACCTGAAAAAAAGCTGAGATCAGAAATATGAAATGGGGAGGGTACACCTTATCCTAACACCAGGGAAAAAACAAGGTAATTCAAGCAAACAAGGGAGAAATATATATCCAAAAAACTTAAAAATCAATAAGATAACGGGGGCATTGACCCCTTTTGATTGGCCCATTCCTACTTAATTGAAAAAACGTAGTACTTAGTGTCCTGGAACTAGTTGTGTATTTTCACTGTTCTGAGACTGCCAGCACTCCTCAGTGTAAGTTGCAACATTGTTGCTTTCCCCCAAAGCCCCTAGCCTGTTGCCTTGGCAACCCCCTCTGCTCAAACCTCAGTTGGTTTGGCTATACTCCCCTCTTATGTTTTGTTAATAGGTATAGTCCTTTTTTGTTCCCGCCTGGACAGGAATGTTTGCTTTCTTTTGGAGCCAGCTGCCATTAGGAGCTGTCTGTTATTCCCATCTCCTGGTAGAAAATATCTTACTTTACCTCTCCCTCACTTATGCCACCTACCCCAGTTCCCCTCCTTTGTTGTTATTGTTTGCCTTTATAATGAAAGAACAAAAAGAAAGGAGGACTCAGTGTGCATCTAAGGGGAGTGTGTTAACTACCTGCCTCGACCACTTGCCACAGTATACATGAGTCAGAATTCTTCCCTTTAAATAGTCTCATCCAGAGATTCCAGCGCAGTAAGTTAGTCCTATCGTGGACCAAGAAAACAGCACTCTGGAGATCCCTGCATGTTTGGCACATACAAAAATAATGTTTTTGAGTCCGTTTTCATCATTTGTGGAGTTATTTACGCTAAACGTTTTCAGCTACCTGCTTAATATTTTTTCGGAAAATTTATAATCACGTGTATAATTTGAAGCAAAAACTAGAAGATGACAAATTGCATAATGTTGTTGCTAAATGGTTCTAATACTCCTTTGAAATAATGTGTTTGCTATGTACAGTATGTCCTCATTCACGTAAAAAAAAATGCATCACACAATTAAATCTAGCACAGCTTAGTGAATAGATCCTATACTAACACTTCTAACCAGGAAATTAATGTACAACTGCTCCTGAAAAATACCAAGGACACCAGTGAGTGATTTTTAAGGGGTTTGGACTAAAAATATATTTTTATGTTGTGATCATGAGTCTCAATGCACAAAATGGCACTGGTTATTCTTTTACCCACTAAAGTTAGTTACAGTAGGTCTTAATCATAGGTGGGGTTTCTCTTAGAAAGGCTCCCGGAAACTTCAAACCAGAGACACAATGGAAGTGATTGCATTGGAAGCAGCCAGTGTACCAAGTTATTGGCTAAAACGTATGCTTGGAGCAAATACTATACATGCTCCACCACATGACACGTTTAACTATGTTCCTTGTTTGCTAGTACAGTAGCTGTTTAAACCTCCAGTTGCCACCAACAATTACAAGGTATTTAGTACCAGAACTGAGGGTCTCCCAGCAGAGTGACTGATGATGTCACTCTCTAGTATCGGGACGCATTCCAAATGAGTGTGACGACTGGCTTGCAATAGTATTTTGTTACATACCCATGTCATGTTATCCGCAGGTTCTGTACATTGAAACAGCAACTGCTTGGTCATAATTACTTTATTATCTATTATAAAGTACATTTTAAGCACAATAGAGGAAATTGTATTTTTATGAAATTATAATAATGTAATACAAAATTGCCAGCAAACAGTTCCTTTGTCCATCCTGATATGCAGAGAATTGATTTGTAGAGGAAGCCACATGAGATAGTTAGGATAATGGTAGCAAATATACATGCATTTTTGTGGTCAGATATGTATAAAAAGTAATGATGGACAATGTTATTATTATTATTATTATTATCATCCAAATTAAAGTTGAATACACTGAGTCGTAGGGAGATAAAGGAGATAAAGAGATGACATGACAGAAACCAGATCATTTCCTCAAAATGGTGCTGACAGATTGATCATGAGGTCAAACTGAAATAAAAACAAGTTATCTGCTTACTAGGAACTGCTTCACTAAATGTGTGGATTTGATTTCACATGCCATAGTATTGTCTGGTGTTAAGTGAAGGGGTTAACTACATTCCCACTTAATTGTGTACTCCTGGCCAGTTTTATTGCATTCTTAAGTACTTTACTGTGGGAAGTAGTTAGAACATAAAATAAAACTCCCTAGGAGACATAATAGCCTCAAATTTACAGTAGTTGATGGTTCAATGGAACAGCAGGGAGCAGAGGCATCCTCCTGTTGATAAGGTAAAAGGACATAAAGGCAATCACCAAGTTATTTAAGAAAATTATTTTTAAATAGGGTCAGACCTCCTGCAGTCTTTACAGCCTTATCCGAAACTATTCAAATGCAAAAACAAGGATGATGGGAGGGAAGCCTGGGGGCACAGATGGGTCACTTGTCAGAGCTGTAGTAGGGATATGTTGTATTTTCCAGAGGGTAGAGACACATTGCTGCAAAACAGGATGATCAGGCTTGCAAGGTTGCTCTCTAAAATGTAGGAATTTTTATGAATGTCATTTTATTTTTTTAATGTCTCACTGATAAATTTAACACTCTAATTACATTTCCCCTATATCTTATATTGTATTGTATGTATGTCTTTATTTGTATAGCGCCATTAATGTACATAGCGCTTCACCGTAGTAATACACATGGTAATCATATAAATAACAAATAATATAAATAACAGGTCATGGGAATAAGTACTTCAGACATAAATGTAACATTTAGGAAGAGGCGTCCCTGCTCCGAGGAGCTTACAATCTAATTGGTATGTAGGAGGAAAGTACAGAGACAGTAGGAGGGAATTCTGGTAAGTGCTTCTGCAGGGGGCCAAGCTTTATGTATCATGTGTCTAGTAATATCTATGGTGCTACTCATATGCTTCTTTAAGCAAGTGTGTCTTAAAGTGGGTCTTAAAGGTGGATAGAGAGGGTGCTAGTCGGGTATTGAGGGGAAGGGCATTCCAGAGGTGTGGGGCAGTCAGTGAGAATGGTTTAAGGCGGGAGATGGCTTTAGACACAAAGATGGTAGAGAGAAGACATCCTTGAGCAGAACGCAAGAGTCGGGATGGTGCATAGCGAGAAATTAGGGATGAGATGTAAGGAGGGGCAGAACTGTGTAAAGCTTTAAAAGTGACGAGGAGAATTGCATGTATGATATAGGATTTGATAGGAAGCCAGGAGAGCGATTTCAGCAGGGGGACACTGAGACAGATTTAGGAAAGAGTAGAGTGATTGTGGCAGCAGCGTTTAGGATAGATTGTAGGAGAGACAGGTGAGAGGCAGGAAGGCCGGACAGCAGGAGGTTACAGTAGTCGAGACGGGAGAGAATGAGGCCATGAGTCTGAGTTTTAGCAGTCGAGCAACAGAGGAAAGGGCATATCTTTGTAATATTGCGGAGGAAAAAGCAACAGGTTTCAGAGACGTTTTTAATGTGAGAGGAGAATGTGAGAGAGGAGTCAAGTGTGACCCCTAGACAGCGTGCTTGGGCTACTGGGTGAATGATGGTACTTCCAACAGTAATATGGAAGGAGGTAGTAAGGCCAGGTTTGGGAGGAAGAATGAGGAGCTCTGTTTTTGTCCTGTTAAGTTTAAGTCGGAGGAGGGCCATCCAGGATGATATCGCAGAGAGGCATTCCAAAACTTTGGTCTGTACAGCAGGTGTAAGGTCAAGGGTTGAAAAGTAAATTTGTGTGTTGTCAGCATAGAGGTAATATTTCAATCCAAGGGATGTGACTAGGTCACCTAGAGAAAGTGTTTACAGAGCAAAGAGAAGAGGTCCCAGGACAGAACCCTGCAGCACCCCCACAGAGAGATCTATGGAGGAGGAGAAGGCGTTAGCAGAAGAGACACTGAAAGTACGATGGGAGAGGTAAGAGGAGATCCAAGATAGAGCTTTGTTACGAATACCAAGAGTATGGAGAATGTGAAGGAGAAGAGGGTGGTTCACGGTGTGAAATGCTGCAGAGAGGTCGAGTAGTATGAGCAGAGTGTAATGACCTCTGTCTTTGGCAGCATGGAGGTCATTCGTTATTTTAGTGAGGGCTATTTCAGTCGAGTGAGCAGTGTGGAAGCCAGATTGTAGAGGGTCTAGGAGAGAATGGGTGTTGAGAAAGTGGAGCAAGCGAGAGAATACAAGGCGTTCAAGGAGTTTAGAGCCAAAAGGCAGGAGGGAGACAGGTCGATAGTTAGAAAGACAGGTAGGGTCAAGCTTGCTGTTTTTGAGTAATTGTATAACGGTTGTATGTTTGAAGGAGGAGGGAAAGGTACCAGAATAGAGGGAGGTGTTAAATATGTGTGTGAGCGTAGGGGTTATAGTAGGAACAAGATATTTTAGGAGATGGGAGGGAATGGAGTCAAGAGGGCAAGTGGTAGAGGGAGAAGAGAAGATCAGTAGAGATACATCCTCCTCTGTGACAGCGGAAAAAGTCAAGGAAGGCAGGAGGAGAGTTAGGAAGCAGTGTAGGATTGGAGGAGGAAACAGAGGGATGTCTGTGAAATTATCACTATAAAATACTGCAATTTTGACACAAGCATGGGTGTGCCGGATAGTTTCATGATGTCTTGAAGTTCATCTGAAAAAGGTTAAAATTAAAAAAAAAATCATGTAGAAGCCAATACTGAAATTATAATATGATAAGGGAAGTGTATAGGAAGGAAAAGATAGACAGCAATATGATAAATTATAAGTCATGAAAGAGAGACAATTACCACTATGGTGTTCATTCTATACATATGTTCTACTCCATTCCCAACTTTTGGTTGTTATAAGTGTAGCCGAGTCCCCTCTTACCTCTTGTGCGGGGAGGGGACGGCTGCGGGGTGTTGGAGCACCGGAGCTTTGCGGCAGACAGGCGAAGCAGGGCGCCGCCATCTTGAATGTCCGCGCATGTGCAGTCCCTAAGTTGCGGTGGCCATATTAGGAGACGGCTCATGTCCCAGGAGCCTTTGGGTCACATGCAGGGAGCAATATAGATACCGAGGAGGCAACAGAGTAGGTAGTGTCCAGGGAGCAGTTCTCTGATGAAGTGGCTTGTATTTGCTATGAAACGCATTAGATTGCTATTGTTATTTACTGTTCTTGCTGCCGGTTGTTGCCTCACATTGCTAGTTACTTTTTCCTTACATTTTTGGTGACGTCACTACGGGCGACGCATGCCGCAGACGTGTTCACAGAAAGAAGTCTGCCATTCGGTGACTTCACCTCCGCTGCTGAACCTGCTGCCCGGTAGTTACATCCGCAACCTCACGCTGGTAGTGAGTTATTGATAAGTGGATTGTTGTCCCCCGGTATGCAGTTAAGGTTCACTGCCATACACAAGACCTTACCATCTTTAACTTGGGAACTCTGTTCACACTGCTTTTTTGGACTGTCCTATCCTTCGTTATTATCATCACCTGGAGGACTTCTAGTGCCCTTTTTTGTGGTGCCACCTACCTGGGTCTGAAGGACATCTGCGGACAACCCCCATTGTGTGACGAGAGAGGCTTCCCATTTGGACTGGTCCTGCTCCAGCATTGGTAACATATGTATTGTCATATGATTATGCTCTGTGATCTCTTTTTTGATGTTCGCATAATACTTGTTTAGGAAAAGGGTAAAGGGGAATATCTGGGTACATGACTATAATCATTAAACAACAGACTGCAAAAGAAAAGGATACAACAGATAAAATAATACTATGGATATAGATAACAGCTACAATCTGCTTAAGAAACAAATTGGTCAATTTATGAAAGTTTTCCAGCTTCAATATCTTGTGCAATTATTTTTCACCAACGTTCCATCAGTTTTAAAGAAAGTGAGACCTCTAAATAGTAAAAAAACACTTATTTTCTAGATTTATATAGTATTTTGTACATACTGTATTCTGCACAGTATACCAATCACACAATTTTATATATTTAAATGCCTTTAGAACTTTAGGTATAGTACTATGTCACAGGAGACCAGGAATTTAGACCTTTATACCGGGAGCTGAGCAAAACCAAGAAGAAAAAGAAATTGTCATTTATTCCATTGAAACAGACGTATACACAATGATTTACAATATACAGGAGAAAACGCACTGGGGGTCAGGGCTACAAAAACTAACCTTTCCAAGTTGAAATAGCACAGAGAACACTGTCTTTACAAAGACTTTGTCGATGACCGGGACTAAGCCCAAAAAGTCTTGGAATTGAAATCCACATGCAGTTCCTGACACCACTGCTCTTTCTACTCTGAAGGTGCTGAAATCCCTTGCCCGGGAGTGAGCACCAAACGTCATGGTACTCTTTTCAGCATACAGTTCCAGCCGCGACAGCAACAAAGAATTCTGAGAACTTGGCCCCGAAAAGTGGGACTTAGAAAAATTCTTGCCTTGAAATTTCCAAAGCCGGCTCACTGACATCTCTCACAGGGCATCTTTGAATTTACCGCTGCTGTTTGGCGCTTAGAATCTGAGGTCCAGATTGGCTGCTGGGTTTCTTATAGTATTTCAGATTCATTCATGAAATACTACAACCAATCCGAGCCTGGGCACTTTACAACCAGCCAATCAGAGGGCTGCTAGTCTTCCAAAGCAGGGCAAGCAGTTTCTTCAGAATGCAACGAGGGCATGCGTGAGTTTGTCCCCCTAGCCACTAATCATTCAGAAGCCACCTGCTGGGTTAGGTGCCTCAAAGTCTGGGAAGGCAAATGCTGTCCGCGATGGCTGGCATTATTTCCCGTACTAGGGTACTCCACCTAACCATCCTGCCCAAATGGCTAAGCAGGGATAAGTGAATCATGCCAGATTTTTTAAATAAATGGAGCCGTGAATAAAATAATTGTTTTATGTTTTTTTCACCACAGAATTGATACAAGAGGCTGGCGTGTGTCCCTGGATGGTCCCTGAAGGTGTCCATGGGCCCTTGGCTGGTCCCTGTTGGTGTCTGTGGGCCCTTGGCTGGTCACCGCGGGTGTCCGTGGGCCCTCGGCTGGTCCCCGCAGGGGTCTGGGGGTCCCCGCTGGCCTGCGGTACCAATTGTGTGCCCCAAAAAAACATGACAGCCATACTTTGAAATAAATACACCCCCCTGCCCCCTAACACATACAGTACATTAATGGTCAAATGATTATTATCCAGATTTCGATAATAGTGCCTTTGTCCATTAAAAATAAAACAACAAGCAGAAAAAAAAAAAACTTGCACTCACGCCTGCCAGGCTGCTACAATGAAGGCCGTCGTCATCATCATCACCGTCCGTGTCCTCTGTTGCCACAAAAAATACATTACAATAAAAAATACAATGTAATGTCCCCTAAACACTTAAACACTGCTGGCCTGTGGTACCAATTGTGTCCCCAAAAAAAACATGACTGCCATACTTTGAAATAAATACACCCCCCCCGCCCCCTAACACATACAGTACATTAATGGTCAACATTATTATTATGCAGATATGGATAATAGTGCATTTGTCCATTAAAAATAAAACATTAACAAGCAGAAAGAAAAAAATTAAACTTGCACTCACGCCTGCCAGGCTGCTACAATGAAGGCCGTCGTCATCATCATCACCGTCCATGTCCTCTGTTGCCACAAAAAATACAGTATAATAAAAAATACGATGTAATGTCTCCTAAATCCCTAATCACCTTGGCGGTTAGTAACCGCTATAGTAATGAAGGGATTAACCCACCCTCCCCCACTACACACTGAGGAGGCCTAACCGAAGCCCCCCACCTTCCCCAAGCAGCTACTACCACCCTCCAACCATTCATTGGTACAGGTGGTACATCATGCCCATATAATATGGGCCTGATTTCCCAATATAGCAAGAAATGATGAAGGAATAAAAAAACAGGCCCAAATAAAAACACATTACATTGCAAAATCAACACATTACTAATGCCAATAAAACAATTGAATGGCACAATGAGTACATCATGCCCATGTAATATGGGCATGATTTAACACTATGCCAGTCAGTGGTCAACCGAAAAAAAAACAATCACAAACAAGATCAAAATGCATTTAAAACAATCACAAAATAAAAACAAATAAATAAGTAAACAGAACAAAATAAGCCAAGCAAGCAACTGCCAAAACAACCATTGCTTCTTACTGTATGTATGCCAATATGTATAGTCCTTAAGGGCCATAGATAATACATTTGCAATTAATGTGGTAAAAAAAATGCAATCACAATAAAAATAAAAAAAACCTGTAAAAGAAAAATAACATATATTGAATTTTTTCCCTTATCTTTAGATGTTTTCACCCTCCGATTCCAGGGGTCACCGCAAGCTCTCGAACCAATCCACGATCTCAAACAGCAACAGACCACACATAAAAAAATCCAAAGTCCTTTTCTTCTTTCTTTTTCTTCATCTGTAAATTGTAATCCATTTTGGGCTCTTTCAGCCTCTTGTTTCGTCTCCTTCTTCTGTATCTTCTTCTTCATCCGGCACGCACTTGTATTCCTATTGGAGGAGGTCCTCCCTCCTTGGCTTCTTGCTGTTTATAGACCTGTGACATCACATTTAAGTACAAATGGTTCACACGCCTCTGGCTGTGAAAACCATGTGTCTTTAATAGAAAAAAAAAGAATGTCTCTTTTAATTTTTTTTTTGTTTCCGTTGGATGTCTAAGTCCGATTCATAATGTGCATGTCTCTACAAGCAACCAAATCATGAATTCGTTGTCTTTGTGTTCTCATGGCCTGTGGGAGGTGTTGATAGCTAGTCCCATGCTTTTGCCTTGTGGGGGTGGGGGCAGTGGGGGTTAGATGCAACTGAATTGGTCTGTCTTTGAGTACTGCATGGATGATCGTGAACAACTGTTGGAACTGTTTTAAAATGTCATGAAAAGTTATCACTCCCAGAGACCATGTTTGTGTGTGTGTGTAATATTTCGATAAACAGTATGAAAAGCAGACCAAGCCTAACAAAAGTTGAAGGTATTGAATAGAATCCCTACCCCAAAAATTTTTTTAATTAATATTTATTTAGTTTTTGGGGTTTCTTAACCGAATTAATTACACATGCAAAGTCTATTTATACTGCAAAATGCAACATCATTGATAAAATAAAAATGTTGTGATTTTAACAATGTAAAAATTGATTGACAATGAAAACATTGCATCATATAAGGTTTTTTTTTAAGCTCACAATTATTCTCTCCATCTCAAGAAAAATGAAATTGTCACTTTAAAAAAAAAAATTCCCCGTTGGATTTCTAAGTCCGATTCACAATGCGCATGCGTGTTGAACCAGGATATGGAAATGTTATAACAGTTACAATTGATTAAACATGAACAAAATGCATGACATAATGTTTTCCATTAACCAGGAAGTGGAATAAAAGCAAGAAACATCCCATTGTGAAATTTTAGTACAGGTTATGACGTAATTAAATTGATCACATACTACAGTACTGTACAGTGCATAGTATATTGTCCAAAATAATAGTGTGGCAAAGTTTTAAAAGCGTGAAGCTGGTAATACTGACTGTAAAAAAGTTTTTAAAAAAGGCAATGTTTTAAAAAAGCGATATTAGAGTTCCATCGAACTTCATCCTTATTTTTTGATGCTCGATTTCAAAATGTATTTTCTGGTGGAAAAAAATTGTGCTATTATTTTCTAGTGTGCATGTGTACAAGCATTGTGGCAGGGATACACTACTGTAGTGTCATTGGGAATTAAAGTTAATACTGTATAGTACATTATATTTACCTTCATTATAATCTTTGACAACTGGGTGGAGATGAGCCAATGTCAGAGGTGTAATGTGCGTAGAAGCTGGGGTCACTCATGTAGTCTGCATTATAGTTGCCAGGTGCCTGCTGAAGCTGGTAATCAGGCGGGGCCAGGTAGCAGGGATTGCAGTTCACCAGGTTTTCAGTGACAGTCGGCCCATTATTGCAATAGTATTGGTAAGCCGGTGTTGGTACATTGATACAAAGAAAAATCTGGGGCGCTCCTTATAAAATATGATATATTTAATGGTCCCTAAATCTTAGGGAAAACCTGAAATAGGTGTGTAGTGAAATAAAATAAATAACAAATAAAATACTGGCCCCAATTTCTCGCTGCTGCTCAGCCAAAAGAGGATCTCCCAGTATCCTCACACAGTATGGAGACACAATATGGCGAGCTCATACATAAAGAAATGGGAAAAAAGAATTAGTACAAATGCATAATAAAGCATGAAGCCAAATAGCACAATTTCAATGGGGATGGGATGAGCCAGGAGGGGATAGTGATCAATAATCACAAAACCACTCACACGGCCATGTGTGGTTGCCTGCCCATTACACAGTAATCGGTCTCTCGTGGAAAATCTCTTCCTTGGTGGCTTGTGGTTTCATAAATCTCAGAGGAAATGGAGAAAAGCCACAATTGATATATATCCGTAAGTGGATGTGGCAATAGTAATATAAAAGAAATATCATAAAAAAACACTCACATGGCCCTGTGTGAGTGACCGCTCATCACAAAGTACTCAGCCTCGCCTGGAAGGTCACTTCTGAGGTCACTGGTTGTACAGGTATAGGTAATCTCAAAGGAAGATGGGAGGAGATCGCAATGGGTGTATGCCACTAGTTAGTGACAGTGGTAATGCACATAATATAAATGCTGATAGAAGTTACACTCACATGGCCATATGTGAGTGGGGGGCACTCAGAGAAAATCCAATCCTCACTGCCTGATGATTGGAAACAAGTATTCTGGTGTTACTCATGCCAGAGAAGTAAAAACGAAGTGGTTTATTCAAAACAAGACAACAAAAAATGCACAAAATGCAAGAATATGAGCAATCTTAGAACTACTGCTGCACTCATGAACTCACAGCAGCTTTCCTCCGCGACACGTTCGGTGTGTAGCCTGACTTCCGCGTCCGGAGGGTCTGGTAACGAAAGGCTGCTTTGGTCCACCTATGGTGGCTCACTGTGTCCAAAAATCCTCCTCAGACCTACGCGTTTCGCTGTTAGGCACCAGACGAAGCCTAACAAAGCAGCCATTCGTTACCAGGCCCTCCGGACGGCAGCTTGAACTGCAGCTTTAATCTGAGAGTCATTGAGTAGATCTTTTTGGGGTCTTTTTCAGCCAGCAATTTAAATTCTAGAGTTCCAGGCCGGTTGGTGGAGACAGTTTCCAAATAATGACACCATGGCAGATTTCATATTAATAAGATTATGAGATTATGCCTAGTATTGATAATGTCCCAAATCCTAAAGCTATGTTGGATGATCGGGTTAGGTTTCATATCACATGGACCGAATTCTTTTGGGGTCCATAGAAGTGACAGGAGATTTATGAGGTCTCTCTCAATTTCTTCCCATCTTACAAATTTAAGTAAGACTTGCCACTTCAATAGCTGGGATATCTGGGCTACAGACACGGTATTGAAAGACCCCCTACAATTGTAGGACATGTGAGAATGTATCTACTTACTCTAGGTTTACCTTTTTCCCATGTAAATGAGTTGATCTATTTTTGCAAATCCCTCAACTCACTTGAAATAAGTCAAATAGGGAGGGTTGTAAAAAAATAAAGCACTCTTGGTAACAAAATCATTTCCACAGATGAAATCCTGCCCAGGCAGAAAATGCAGCAATTCAACCACGTCTCCAGGTCTTTTTTGAGGGATCTATAGAAAACTGAATAGTTAGCTTTATACAAAGAGCTGAAGGAATTGGTTATTCTAATACCCAAATACACTTTTGAATTTGGTTGTCAGCTAAAATGAAAGTCAAGTGAAAACACTTGAACTGTCTCCCTAGGGATATTTATGCCAAGTGCCTCCAACTTTGTATTGTTTACTTTAAATCCTGAAAGCCTGATGAATTTTCCTAACTGATCGTACAGATTTGGAAGAGTGATTAAGGGTCCCGTGACCATGATGAGGATTTCATATGCGAACAGACTTATTTTGTATTCATTTTTACCTGACTTAATGCCAGAGATACTTGGGTTGTTTCTTATCATTATTGGTAAAGGTTCAATGCTCTGGGCAAAGAGAATGGGCGATAAGGGACATCCTTGCCTGGTCCTGTTCAAAATCAGGAAAGGCTCTGATGCGCAACCCAAGTTCTGGACCATTGCCATGGGAAAGTTGTACAAAGTTGTACAAAGCCATAATCCACTCTGTCAAAAGCCTTCTCGCATCCAACAATAAAAGCCTGGTTGATATACCGCAATGTTTCACTTTGTGCTACATCCTTCTTTTACACCCCAAACTGGAAATATTATGTTCAAAGGGAAAGAGAAGGCAGAAAAAGAAAAGGCACAATACACCTAAACAAAAAATCCTGTCCTGAAATTGAACATGATGTGTGATGCTGAGTACCTCTGTGTCTAATTCACAGATGTAATCTGTCAAGTATTATTATTAAAGCCGTTACATTTACTACAATTATAGCATGTACACTAGGGTTGAACTTTCATCCTGACACAAAAATCACTTACCTGCTCATCCTTGTCAGCCCCATTATTCTATTTACATAAAACACATTATATTGTATTAATATCAAGCTTGCCTGCAGCCTTTTTATCAGTGGCTTATTCTATTTGTGTTATTTCCCATCTATGTACTTTATTAATTTCTTTATCTCATTATAAAATGAAAATATCTGCAAAGTAACATGAATAAAATGTCTAACACTGGTCCAAGAAATAATCATTAGTGGGAGTGACCTTTCCCCACAGTATGGATTTCTCTTGCGTTGGCAAGGTATTAAAAGAGTGTAGTATGGGCTGCAGCTTTCATTTATATTAATATTATTATTTCTATGGATGCTGCTAATAATCTTTTGAGGTGGTAGATTAGATGTCTAAAGAGAGGGATCTCTAGATATTGGGCTGGTATATGGTGTTTTGCTTTTCAGGTAAGATTCTGAAACTGTCTTTTCATTTGACTCTTTTGGCTTTGATGGTTATGAGTATAAACAGAGTTTTGTAATCACCTTTCCAACCATAGGTACAAAGGGCTATATGTCCAGCGGAAAAAAGGAGATGAATGAGATTTATCAGTTAGGGATTTTTTAGTGCAGGGAACTATATGTGTTCTTAGTAAAACATCAAGCAAAACAGCAAAGCATATCAGTATTTTTAAGTTACAATTGCAGTTTTAAACTACTATAGTAACTCAATTAACCATTCATCTGGGCCACAACCTAGAAAATATATTAACATTTTTAACTGGAGCAAATCAAATCCAACACTCACCATGGGAGCCTCAGAACTCCCATTAGGTAGAGTTACAACATTCAATTAATCAAAGGCAACAAAACTCTTTGTGTAAGTTGATATGATGCATATCAAAATCATAATACCCTAATAATGCACACTGGAAGCACTAAAATAATTAAGATATTGGCCCATATTTACTAAGCAGTCTTCTGCATAGAAAATCCAGTAGCGCTGGAAGACACCTTACAGCTGATTGTCTTAAATGGGCCATAAGGTTTCTCGCACCATCTGCCTAATAAATATGGCTGTCTATGTCATCAAACATTTTCTATCAATCCTAAAGAGAATCTAAAGGTAAAATGCCCCTATTAATTCAAGTAAATGGATATTGATGCATTGCTAACTGTGTGATACCCTGCTTTGCACTGTAATAAAAGGGGGGAAAGAGAGATGTAAAAGCTACCATCAATGCATAGCTGCATGTCCTCATCATTCCCTCAACTATTCAAACGTTCCACTGCCAGCCCTGCGCTCTCCCTGCTGCCCCCAACTTTAGAGCGTTTCTCCAGGGCTTTCAAAACAAAGCTGAAAGCGCAGAATAATTCATAGCGAGTACAAATCACAAAACAATTACAAACCGTTAGTGTTGTACTGAGAGAAAGGTCCGACAGGTCAATACACCTGTAAAATGCACACGTTTTCAGTGGGAGCGTCAGAGAGTTTTGGACGTTTCATGCATTGTGATAGTCACCTCCCCAACAACCGATTGACCTTTACAGTGCTGTTATGATATTCAGGGAACCTCTTACTATTTTTGATCATTTTGTAGGGGTCAGATTGGCATATTAGGGTGCTCCATTTACATTTCCTTCATCAGGGGGTTGGCTGTGACCATGCGTGATCCCAGAAGTCGATGATTCTCTGGTGCTGAGGCGACATCCGGTATTGTATAGGTTAACTTTCTCCATACTGTAACATTTTCCAAACCTATAATTTAGTTAAGGAATCAGTGGCTCTAAATACCCCCACACTGTGGATCACAACTCCTAACTAATCCTTATAGATATTGTAGTGTGCACTTAAATGGACACAGAATCTAACTTCTCAATGAGGCATATATGCTACATATCCTCTTTTTGTCTTGTCTAAAATACAGTATCTAATGGGTATCAGGCTTTTAAGGCATGAATTGTCCTGGGCTTGCATGCGTACTACTCTCTCTGGGGTTGGTTCACTCCCTTCATGCTGTATACACAGCTTTATTCCTGCCATCCTCTACACAGCCCTTTGGATAATGTAGGCTTATATACAAATATCTGTGGATGGAGAACTATACCTTTCTTTGTGTAATAAGCATAGCTCCCAAAGTTGCTCCCAATTCTTCACTTCGGATAGAGGTGTTTCATTCTGGGGCTGATAGTTGGCTGCATGCAGAATGGGGTTTCTTAGTGAACTTGGTGAATGCTTTGGCAAAGGGAAAATATTCCACTTTAAGATTTGTGTAAGGCTTATAACTAGGAATACATTTAATTGTGGAGGAATATGGGAGGCAAACACCACTACTGCTTCTTCAGTAGACAAAAAGAGCAGTTACTGAAAATGTGAACCAAGCTCTCCTATTTCTATTCTTTATGTATAAAAATAAAGCCCATATCCAGTATGTTCTCTGCAGAGTCCCATTTATTTGAATAGACCTGAACTATTCTCAATCACAGGGAAGTAAACTTTATAATCTGTAAGTTAAAGGTCAGGATGAAAATGCAGAAATACTTGGAAAGGTGATGTGTCAAAAGGAGGAACTAGAGTGCATTTAAATCAACACTGCTGGGTTGGCTCTAATGAGCTCAAAAAAATTAAATGCTGAGATTGTATCTGCTTGTATAATGTTAGGTCATGTGCAAATAATGCTTCTTCTGGAAGCAGTGTTGCACATTATATGCATTAATAAGACAATAAAGAGGAATTAGATAATTATCTGAAAAGATCAAGACACTTTGGGCAATCTTTATCCTATCCCAATGTGCCGCTGATTTGCTGAACTGGATTAGTAATTTCTAATTATGTTGTGTACTAAATAGAATTACACAGTACTTTCTCACCAATCAAACTGGATCCAGAGCCTCCTTTAAATCTTATTGTAGATCTATGAGCTATAGTGGCGAGAAAAAGTGTCTAAACCCCTTCAAATTTTCACATATTTCATATATTTGAAACCTAAAATGTGATTAGATCTTAATCTAAGTCCTAGTAATTGATCAATATAACCTGATCAATCAAATGACACAAAAACATGATGCTTTTCAACATTTATTTATCCACAAATGATTCAACATTCAATATCTATGTGTGAAAAAGTATGTGAGCCTTTAGATTTAATACCTGGTGGCACCTCCTTGAACAGCAATAACTTCAACTAATCATTTCCTGTAACTGCTGGTCAGTCTCTCACATCGGTTTTGTTGAATTTTGGCCCATTCCTCCTTGCAGAACTGCCTCAACTCAGTGACATTTGAGGGCTTCCTTGCATGGACAGCTCGCTTTTTTCCTACCACAACATTTTAAAGGGGTTTAGGTATGGACTATTTTTCTGCAGCCATTCTTTTGTAGATCTCTGCTTGTTTGTTTCGGATCATTGTCTTGCTACATGGCCCACTTTCACTTCAGCTTCACCTTACAAACGTATGGCCTGAGATTCTCCTCTGAATCTTCTGATACAATGCAGAATTCATGCTTGTGTCAATGATGGCAAGCCGTCCAGGTCCTGAGGCAGGAAAGCAACCCAAACCATCATACTCCCACAATCATGCTTGATGGTTGGGATGAGATTCTTCTGTTCAAATGCGGCGTTTGTTTTTTGCCAAACATAACGTTTCTCATTGATGACAAAAAGTTCTACCTTTGACTCGTCTGTCTAAAGAAGGTAGAAGAACATTGTTCAGATATAGTGCTCAAATGACAGGATTTGTAATAATGTGAAACCCAGTGACTCAGTGTGGCGCTAAAACACAGTGATAGTGATATTTAAATAATATTAAATGATATATTGTGTAACTGAAAGAAACTCTCAACCTTCCAGGGAATATACACTGATTCCCTCACAAAACGTATGAATCCAGGACAGGAAGGGAGCAGGATCATCAGGAACACCCAGAAAAAAACATACAATAACAAATCATAGTGTAGTACTTATGGACAATTATGGGTCAGAATTCAAGAAGAAACTTGGCTCTTATGGATCGCCTACTTACAAGAAGCAGGATAAAAAACAGCGTTTTTATATGTAAAGTTGGATAATATATTCCTCCGCCTAAGATAGCAGCATACAGCAGTCACTGATGATTGTAAGCTGGATAGTGTGATCGCCGGGGCTTTCGCTCTCACAAACCAGCAACCGCATTCATACAGAGAGAAGAGGGAAACATAGTGTGTACCAGGTAACACTAAAAAATTTATAGAAGAAGCATAGAAATGTGTACTCACAATGCAACGTGTGAGCACATTCACATAAAGGTTTCTTGGATATCAGGCAGCTACATACACGGCTTGGCAGTTGGAAATGTCCTCCGCTCCACTCAGAAATCCCCTCCTCGAGGGTGCCCCCTCGTCCGGATAGATGGCGTCTGACGTCACTTCCTGGCCTCGGAGTGACGCCTTTTCCGGTAAGGACGGGAAGATCAGGGGGTATGGAAGACTCGCCGAGCCGCAGCAGCAGTGCCTCTGGGGTTGGAGCAGGCTATCAGACCGTCAGTGTATGATGCAGCTGTACTCTGTCTCCTTCCTTAGCTTGGCTCAACGCGTTTCACTGCATCAGCAGCTTCCTCAGGAGCAATAATCATGTCCCCTAATGGGTGTTACTTAAGTAGCATCATCAATTGGACTCCTGGACGCTGCATTTGAAAAGGCTAATTGTCTAGATAGAAAGGATCTAATAATACCAAATAATAAAGAGAAAGTTTTAAACACAAATTTTGACACAGCATTCTTAACTTCTTTTAATAAAGAATCAAACAATATCAAGAAAATAGTCAACAAACATTGGCATGTTTTATTAAATGATCCAATTCTGAAGGATAACATGCCACAACACCCCAAGGTGATTTTTAAAAAAGCTAGAAACCTGAAGGGGATGATAGCACCAAGTGCAATCAAAATGGTTGAATCAAATATAAATAAAAATGGATGGCTTCAAAAATTAGAAGGATTCTATGGGTGTAGTTCATGCACCGCCTGTAGATATAAAAACCAAGAAAAAAAGAAATTTAAGAGTAATAACAGAAATGAGGAATATAAAATAAAACAATACATGAATTGTAATTCAAACCACATCATTTACCTTCTTGAATGCCCATGTGGGCTACAATATGTGGGTAAAACGACACGAGCAATTAAGACACGTATCATAGAGCATTTGAGTAATATTAGACGAAGTGTTCAGACCCATAATGTATCTAAACATTTCTCCATATTCCACAACTCCAATGTAGCAGGATTAAAATTTACTGCTATAGAACATGTGGCACAACATTGGAGAGGTAGAGACAGAAATTTAGACCTAAGCAAAAGGGAAATGTACTGGGTACATAAACTCAACACTTTGACGCCAAATGGTCTTAATGTGGATTTTGAGATTGCACCTTTCCTCTAATTATTGCACTTTATTTATTGCACTTTATTTATTGCACTATGCACTTTGGCTATTCTGATATAATTCACATATTTAATCTGTATTTTTTATTCTTTTATATTAACTCATGCTGGTCTACTTTATACCTATGTCCCTTTAACTAATCAATGTCCTTTCTCTCTTTTTTCCCCCCTGTGTATGCATATGGATCCTCTCCATTTAATTACTATCAACTTGAGTTTTATTATGATCTTAGTTTTTTAAATCATAGTTTTTAATTATGTTTTTATCTCTAGTACCTCTTAATATAGAGTGATTAAAATTTATTATATGTATTTTATGCGTCGATATTTTTGGCCACAGAATTGTGTACCCTTGTGGGAGAATCTGTGTGTAAATTAATTAAATGTGTTTTCAATTAGTATCTCAATTGATGATGCTACTTAAGTAACACCCATTAGGGGACATGATTATTGCTCCTGAGGAAGCTGCTGATGCAGTGAAACGCGTTGAGCCAAGCTAAGGAAGGAGACAGAGTACAGCTGCATCATACACTGACGGTCTGATAGCCTGCTCCAACCCCAGAGGCACTGCTGCTGCGGCTCGGCGAGTCTTCCATACCCCCTGATCTTCCCGTCCTTACCGGAAAAGGCGTCACTCCGAGGCCAGGAAGTGACGTCAGACGCCATCTATCCGGACGAGGGGGCACCCTCGAGGAGGGGATTTCTGAGTGGAGCGGAGGACATTTCCAACTGCCAAGCCGTGTATGTAGCTGCCTGATATCCAAGAAACCTTTATGTGAATGTGCTCACACGTTGCATTGTGAGTACACATTTCTATGCTTCTTCTATAAATTTTTTAGTGTTACCTGGTACACACTATGTTTCCCTCTTCTCTCTGTATGAATGCGGTTGCTGGTTTGTGAGAGCGAAAGCCCCGGCGATCACACTATCCAGCTTACAATCATCAGTGACTGCTGTATGCTGCTATCTTAGGCGGAGGAATATATTATCCAACTTTACATATAAAAACGCTGTTTTTTATCCTGCTTCTTGTAAGTAGGCGATCCATAAGAGCCAAGTTTCTTCTTGAATTCTGACCCATAATTGTCCATAAGTACTACACTATGATTTGTTATTGTATGTTTTTTTCTGGGTGTTCCTGATGATCCTGCTCCCTTCCTGTCCTGGATTCATAGGATTTGTAATAAACAATAATTTCTTGATTGAAGGTAATAGGCTGGGTTTAAGGTATAGAAATGAGTGAGGTATATATGGGTGAGTGTGTAGTCTGAGACCTGAATAAATGTCCTGGTGAGTGTGGGTAATAGAGATATATGAGCCCCACCCCCTCACTGCCAATATGGACTGGTACTGACACTTTGCATAAACACACCAATAAAATACCTCTATGTACTGTTTAAAGGTACAACTCACGTGACCTTGCCCATTGAGCCTTCTGGAATGCGTGCTTCTGCCAGTAGAAATGATTCAGGTAGCCTCAGGTGTAGAAGTGCAGCGCACAGCAAAGAACTGGATCCACGGGACAGCAGCAGTATAATGAAAATAAAAGTTCTTTATTAGAAACAGAGGTTTTTTCTGCACCCATACCTGTCTGCACCATGATTTTCTAATAAAGAACTTTTATTTTCATTATACTGCTGCTTTCCTGTGGATCCAGTTCTTTGCTGTGCGCTGCACTTCTACACCTGAGGCTACCTGAGTCTGTCTAAAGAACATTGTTCCAGAAGTCTTGGGGATGATCATGTGCTCTATGGGGAACTTCAGATAGGCAGCAATGTTCTTTTTCGACAGCAGTGGTTTCCTCCTGGCTATTCTTCCATGAACACCATTCATGTTCAGTCTTTTTCTGATAGTTGAGTCATAAGCACTCACATTAGCCAAGGCGAGGGTGGCCTGCAGATCTTTGGATGTTAATCTGGGGTTCTTTGTGACTTCCCGGATGATTTGCCGGTTTGTTCTTGGAGACCTTTGGTCGGACGACAACTCCTAGAGTGACTGTGGTCTTCAACTTTCTCCATTTGTAGACTATTTGTCTGACAGTGAATTGGTGGAGCTCCAAATCCTTAGACATGGGTTTGTAACCCATGCATTTATGATGAGCATCAATAACTGCTTTTCCGAGGTCCTCAGAGATTTCTTTTGATCATGGCATGATGTGTTTACACACTAGTATGGTGAAGACCAAACTCACAAAGTTTCTGATCTTTATATAGGGATAAACTCACCCCTGAAGATTTACCTAATTATTTAAAACCTGATTCTAATTATCCCCTTTAATGTAGCTGATAAAACCAGGGTTTCACTTACTTTTTCACATACCCTGACTCTTAATTACTCATTGTCTGTCTAAAGACAAGGAATTGGTTACTAAAAACCCTATTGGATATTTAAGAAAAGGCTAGTTTTGATTCAAGAATGTTATCATGGAAAAACTATGGAGCTATAGAATTTTCGTTATTATTATTGGGACTCACAAATGTTTTCTCGCCAATGTACATACAATTTCAAAAGACAAATTCTTTTTATCATAGAAAACACAACTTAACATTATTGTACTTAGCTAAATGATCGTTGCTCATGAGACGATAAACAGATAAGTATTTAAATATCCAATATGTCAATTTAGATGTAGCACTGGGGCTTTTTGTTTTTTGCTCTATGCATGATGTCACAATCCTAGTAACACTCCTTTTTGACACAATATGTATGATGTGGTGGATTTGGGTTCTGCGCTTACAAGGGCTCCATTAGAGAGGTTATGATAACTTTTTGCAGGTGCAGCAGTGTTAGGACCTACATATGGGCCATAACGTGAAGTGGTTGCAGGCTTAAAATACATTGGCCAAAGAATTGAACTAAATGACTCTTGCTTATGAGAAAATAAACAGATAAGAATGTAACTATATAATATGGCACGTTAGATGTAGCACTGAGGCTTTTTGTTTTTTTGTATTTGTAGCCAGGACTAGTTTCTGGCTACCAGTCTGCCCTTCTCCTGGCAGTAAGCCGTGGTAAGAGCAGGCCTGCCAGGACTAATTGTGGGTTTTCGCCACCCCTAGCAGCTTCAGTGAGTCACAGGGGAGGCGGTGCGACTAGGCCCTATGTGTCTAATCAGGGACTCAAGCCTGGTTCTTGCTTTTCTTGTACTTAAGGGGCTGCACTACCAAAGTTAGTCAGTTGTCTGTGCCCTTGAGAGAGACAGGTTCTCACCCAAAAGTGCAGATTGGCTGTGCACTTACTGCCTTTAGCCTTGGGGAGTTAGGAGTGAGATCATACCCCTGGCTCTAATAGGGGGTCAGGGGAGAGCAAGGACTGCTGTGGGGGCTCTGTACCCGCAGTGGAGGTCCAGGGTACATCCTGAGGGTGAATCCCCAATAACTTCTGTAACCACTGTGTGAGCTGTGTATGCTGACCATCTGCAGTGTGTAAGAATAAAGTGTGTTCCTGTTCCAATATACCTTCCTGCCTGAGACTGCAATCTATCAGGGGGAGGACAAGAAGTTCTCCTGTAGGGATTGTCCCCACATCCCTGGGGCCTGCAAGAGATGGAGGCGCTGTCACCGTGAGTATGAATCAATTACTACCCCAGAAGTGAGTATGAATCTGTTCTCCCCTACAACAAAGCGGGAAGCTCAGATCTACTGTGAGCCAGCAGGTTTGCACCACACCGTGTAGCAGTGAAATCTCCCGGGGGACGGGAGGGGGACAGGGGGGGTCATGTGTTACATATTGTAATTGGCAGATACACGTGACATTTAGCTTAGGTTAGCACCCAGTAAGAGGACTTAACGGAGCTTTGTGGATCCGAGTCATACTACTGTAGGTTAGCAAAAATTGCATAAAACAATCCCTGTTGAAAATGAATCCTTAGCCCCTAAAGCACAGAAAGGTTTAAATATTCAACTGATTTCTGACTAACCAATGTCTCTACAAATGTATTAAAAAAAAATTCTAAATTCAAGTTTGCCTTTTGTACTGTTATCCATATATCTATTAATAATATATACCGTCAATAGCACTTAATGGTGTCAGCTAAAAGTTACTGACCATCTTGTTTGTAATCAAAAATTATACTATACCTTATTCAATTATTTTACATCATGCTGCTCTGTGGCCGCTGTGATAATTATCCCATTTATCATTAAAATGCCTAGCAACTCCAATAACAAATAGCTTTCCACCAGAATAAAAACTACATTTGAAACTACAAGCTGTTTCTACAACTATTGTATGTACAGTATCTCAATATTCCTTCACGTCACTCTGTTCATTTAGATGGTCCTAAATTGACCTTCAATTTCTTCAAAGTACAGGTCTCCTCTTAGGTCTGTATTATAGTAAGCGCTTGTGCACATGGCGCAAGCGTTTTGTGTATATAGGCCAAGCGATGACGCGCGCGACTAGGACAAGAGTAGGTTTTTTTCCTGCCTCACTGTGATTGGCTCACAGTGTCACGTAGCACGGCAGCCGCTCGAAAATCCAAATTTCTGTGTCTTTCCACACAGTTGCCGCCCCAACGCTCTCTGCCGTGCGCGCGATACAATGTCATAGGGAGACAGGTACAGTATTTATTTCTCATTGGCGCGGGGGCGAGCACGCTGGCACTTACTGTAATACTGGCCTAAGACAGAGATACAAAGAAGAGTTCTACTCACAGGTTCATAATGCAATTCTCCATTTAATGTGACAGCCAAGAACAGTGGAAAGACAACATTTCAGGTACCTTTTATCAGGTACATGCAGTAGTAACCTATGGTACTATGTACCTGATGAAAGGTCCATATGGGACCTGAAACTTTGTCTTTCCACTGTTCTTGGCTGTCACATTAAATGGAGAACTTCATTATGAACTTGTGAGTAGAGCCCTACTTTGTATCTCTGTCTCAGAGGAGACCTGCACTTTGAAGTGTTGTGTTGGCTGCACAAGTAGGATTCTCCTCGCCTGAAACTGTTTCCCCGCACTTTGAAAATGTCCTAAATTGATCTTCTCACCCTTTATTTAGATTTTTGTTTCGATATTTAGTGCATTTTACCCATTGCTGTCAGTTTTCACTGAAGCCTTCAATAACTTTTTATTTTTAGATACAATAAGGCAGTGCCACAAGGAGGGTGTGCTCTAAATGTTCGAGTCAGGAGCAACCAAGGTGTTCACAACACTCTAGGATTAAAAGACTGTTACCACTGAATCCCACAATTTTGTGAAGCTTACATGGTTAATACAATAAAAAGACTATTTAGTAAAAGTAATATATATATATAATAATAATAGCATGTTCTTGTATAGCGCTGCTAGTTTTTCATAGCGTTTTACAGAGAAATTTTGCAGGCACAGGTCCCTGCCCCGTGGAGCTTACAATCTATTTTTTGGTGCCTGGGGCACAGGGAGATAAAGTGGCTTGCCCGAAGTCACAAGGAACCGACACCGGGAATTGAACCAGGATCCCCTGCTTCAAACTCAGTGCCAGTCAGTGTCTTTACTCACTGAGCATATATATATATATATATTTATATATATTTTTTTATATATATATATATATATATATTTTTTTTTCAAGACATTAGTATGACAGTGATCACAATATATATATATATATATATATATATATATATATATATATATATATATATATATATATATATATACAGAAAAAGAGAGAGAGCGCACGCCCCATAGCATAATATTGCATGAAATTTATTAAAAGGGGGAAGGGGGTGGGGGGTGGGGGGGGTAGGAATCGCACTCACAGGATGCAAATAGTTAAAAGGCAGTTTGTGAATATATCACCACCATCCGGTTCTGGATACTGGAACACGTCTCCGTGAACTCTCTCAGGGCTGCCAGACACGATCACCAGGAACCAGATGTATAAGGCTCCGTTCGCTGTCTGTGTATAGTCCAAACTCCAGCTCTCACTTCCAATGGCCGCCGATTGTATTCCCGCGCTTGGTGTAGGCTTCTGCGCGTGCGCGGCGGCGTCGTGATGACGTAATCGCGCTCTCAGTACCCTGACGCGTTTCGTCACCTGACCGGTAACTTTCTCAAAGGTTATCACGACGACGCCGCGCACGCGCAGAAGCCTACACCAAGCACGGGAATACAATCGGCGGCCATTGGAAGTGAGAGCTGGAGTTTGGACTATACACAGACAGCGAACGGAGCCTTATACATCTGGTTCCTGGTGATCGTGTCTGGCAGCCCTGAGGGAGTTCACGGAGACGTGTTCCAGTATCCAGAACCGGATGGTGGTGATATATTCACAAACTGCCTTTTAACTATTTGCATCCTGTGAGTGCGATTTCTACCCACCCCACCCCCCACCCCCTTCCCCCTTTTAATAAATTTTATGCAATATTATGCTATGGGGCGTGCGCTCTCTCTCTTTTTCTGTCTGTAGATATCTGTGGAGGTGGTTTACCCCGTGTGAGAGCAGCCCAAAGACCCCTTTATCAACATCGGAAACCTCATCATTATGGACTAATTATTGAAGGACTGGTTGGATTTTTATTGATTTTTCTGTTTCTTTTTTTTAGCACGTTTATGCACTGTTATGATAATTTTTATTGGTTGTGTTATAATAGAATTTAAAAAGGTCACACTAGTTTAAGAGTTATACACATTTTAAACATTACACACTTTACACAATTCTTTATTTATTAATTATAGTTCCATTAATTTATTCATATCACAGTATTATTTTTTGGCGCCACACTTTTTATATATATATATATATATATATATATATATATATATATATATATATATATATATATATATATATATATATATATATATATATATATATATATATATATATATATAGTGATCACTGTCATACTAATGTCTTGGGGGAAAATAAATATATATATATATATATAAAAAAAAATCCCCAAGACATTAGTATGACAGTGATCACAATAAATATATATATATATATATATATATATATATATATATATATATATATATTTTTATATATATATTTATATATATATATATATAGTGATCACTGTCATACTAATGTCTTGAAAATTGTATTTGATTAAAATAAGGATGTACTGTATGATTGCAATCACGTGAATCCTGTGTGGTGTTATAGGCAAAATGCAGGAAGAGAAAAATCTTTGATTAGTGAAGAAAAAATTCAATCGTGACAGCAGTATTCTTTCAAATTATTTTGCATGCAAATTTGTAATCTGAGGAAACACAAGACAATATGTTGCATTAGGAAACTCATTAACTAGATTTTGTTTCCTGGTTACTCAGCTTAAAATATATATAAGAAATCCCATTTCATATGTCTTCAGGAAATAGTCATGTAAAGTCACCCATCTATATGTAAAAATATTATGAATATCACTGCTTCCATTTCACAAATCAGAGCAACATTTGTTGTACAAATTCCTCTAGTTACTCTAGTTTTTGGTGGTAGCCTGATATTGCCAAATATCAGACTTTAGTGACAATCATGTGTATTAGCTATTAACTACTCATTTGCTTACGACGTTAAAAATATTGCAGAAATATTTCATCGGTATAAAGCCTGTTATCACTGACTTACTTCTGGCGATATGGCTTTAGTGAAAAGTTCCATTGCCCAATGCTAATGCTAATTTAAGCTATGAAGCTACTCCAGATAATTGACATATGATATCATAAAGTTGTATATCAGTTGTATATCCCATTATACATTTCTTTCCCCATTATCCCTGTTATGTAAGTCCTGTTAGCTGCAGGCAGTAACAGGTTAAATATATGTGCTCTTGAACCCCTTATGCCCCTCTTATGAGTGATAGAAGAAAGGTGGTGACTTATGGCCTGTGTAAGCCTATCAGGAATAGGTATAGACCATGAGCCCGTCCCTTCTTGAGTCTTCTAGGAGGGTGTGACCAAGTTAGTGAGAGTCCTGCTTGAGCTCTTGAAGAGAGAAGAAGCAGAGAGCTGTGAGTCTCTCCTATGGCAGGATTAGCATGTTCACTCCCAGCCTCTGAGCTGGGGGAACATCAGATTCAGCCTAAGGCCCTATACTATCAGGGCAAAACACCATCCAAAGGAATGCAGATATCCATGCAGATATCCTGGCTGGGACTCACATTTTAGAAAGGTCAATATTTCTGAAAATGTGTTTCCACAGCAAGTATGCAAAAGACCAAAACCGGGGTAACATCCATATAAGCAAAAAGCATAATGCAAGTAGACTATCAGTCAATGTGGCAACAGTCATCCATCATATACATGGCCAGGTCTCCCCTCTGGGTTTCCCCTCGCCCCCAATTACCGCTGCTGCTGCCGGAGACAGAGGAGGACCCGCGGGTTAGTCAGAGTGGAGTGTGGGCAGAGCAGGGAGTGCTCCGGTGCTCCGGAGACTCTGTGGTGGGACGCCAGTAGGGCGCTGCCATCTTGAGTGTGCACACGCATGTGCCGTGACATCTTGCGCATGCGCAGAATGGCCCAAGGCAAAGTGGCCATTACAGGGCTTTGCACATGCGTAGAAGCAAGCACAAGCGGTGGCCATGTTGAGAATAGCTCAGCAGGGGAACTACAGCCCCCAGAAGGCACAGGGGCTGCTAGTCAGGAGGCTAAGCTGAGGCTAAGGGCAGAATTCCCCTGCTCTCACATTGATACATTTGGTGTGCAAGAGACAACGCCAGTCGGAGCTGGGACATGGTAGGGTGAGGGTGTATGTGCAGCGTGTCTGTGGCACCTGCACTAGGCCAGAGATACCCAATAGGCCCCAGCTAGGCCCCGACTCCCCTGTAAGACTGTGGCTGCTACAGGGACAGGCCCCTTAGATAGGGACACTGCCCAATTAGCATATTTAGTGTCAGGGACACAGCAGAATGCCACGCAGCAGTTGCGGCCTGTAGTCTGAGACCAGACCATCACCGCATATAGAGACTATCAAGGTGGGACCCTCCAGCTGGATACCACTCCATGTGGAGGTGGCCACCATCATTGATGGCGAAGGCACTGGATCAGACGTTTCTATCATCAGCTGCTGGTACCGGGTGTTGGAGCACCCGGCTGGTATCACACCATCTACAAGTGCACCAACTATAACACTTATTGTGGGCAGCGCTGTCCCACACTTCCGGGTGGGTTGCCTACTGGGGACATCATGTTGGGTGGGTGCCCAGGGCACCTCAGTACATTGGGGACACTCTCACCAGGGTGCGGACTAAGTGGTTGGACAGTGGCATACGGTGTGTGTGTAAGGCCATGCAAAGCCTGAGTTATATGTCTTATTGTGTTACCCTTTGTATGTCAGTAAACCTGTTATTATATACACTGTATGTACTTATTGCATTGGGTCCTGTGAATTGGTTATCCGGCGCTGTCAGGATCCCTCACAGGTGGAGGCGCTGTCACCGGACGATCCAGGTACACCCCAGGCTCCCAGCAGCGGAGGTTCAGGCCTCCTGTGAGCCACTGATAACGCACCACATACACTCAGTAGCCGCCACATCTCCCATAGGGTGGGGGAAACAGCGCTACACACATATATATATATATATATATATATATATATATATATAAATGTACAGTAGACACACAGCAGTGACACCTGAGTAAGGTTTAAATAAATAAATCCTCCTCTTGGTAATTAACAAACACCTGGTTCCTCTAATTTAACATAATGAGTTCTCTTCTTGCTAATTGCAGAGGCTTTACAGATTATTTCACAGAGTAGTCTCCATGGCACAGGAACATGTGAGATTGTCACCGTTTGTGCATTGTGATGCATCAAAAGACCAAGACAGTAAACTGTTAAGCGCAAAAAAAATAAAGTGATAGGTCACACACAAAAAAAAGAAAGGAAGAAAAAAGAAAAAGAAATGACCATTTGAAGATCATTTTCCCAGGAGGAGTATTGTATGATACATTCTTAGAAAATAACAGCTACTGAGGGAACTAAGGTTTCGTATGAATCACCAGCTAAATTATTCATGTTCCTCTGCAGAACCTGAACACCAGTATGCAAGGTTTGTATGTGGTCTATGAATTGCCTTACATTAAACCAACGAGAGGGGATTGTTAGAGGAAGACAGTATTTACAATCATACAGTATGTAGTGCGGTCTACATATTATGCAGAAATGGAGTAATGGAGGTGTTGATTGTGCATGTGCTCTTATGTTTGGCAAAAGGAAAATGGAGTAGTAACTGAGACAAAAGCACAATCGTTTTGAGCAGAATAGGTCACATAATACTCAAGGGAAGTATTTTGTATGCATCATTTCTGATATGATGCAATGAGACACAAGCAGTAGGAACAGGTATGATAAATAATCTACTAGATGATGGTACTGCCTTACTTAATCCTTTGAAGACAAATCAATGAATTGCAAGTTTACTGAGCCTGCTAGCTATAAAGGCATTGACACTCCTTAATTCATGTTGTCATCCCACAGCCTGTTTTTGATTGTGGGATTGAGCCTCATGTGTCAGGTGGACTGAAGGTGTGAGTTAAGCGCATGCACTCTTAGCTTCATTGATTGCATGACCACTTAATGGAAAATATGAGGGACACTGGTTTGGGGGGGGGGGGGGAGACTGAGGAAACAAAAAGCAAAGGAGGTAGTCGTGTATCAAATTAGTAAAAAAATGTGTAGAAAATAAAGAGCTGGTGTCATTAGTTGTTTTAGTTTGGTTGTACTTCATATATATATTTATAATAATATATTATAATTGTATAGAGATATAACACTACTAGCGAACTTAGAATATCATAGGCGCAATTAGCGCAAAGAACTAGCAGTGTAAAATTTATTGGTTACCTAGAATACAATATATATATATATATATATATATATATATATATATATATATATATAGCAACTGTAAATATTCCTGTATATTCATTTGCATGTCTTAGACAGGTCTGCAACCCTGTCTTTCACCATTATCACCCAGCAAACAGCACTTCCACTGCAGCAAGGGATTCTGGGAAATGACATGCATGCTGCTTTGACTAAGGGTTGCTCATGTAATGTGAGCATGAGATAAAAGGTGGCACTGTGTGCTCATTTGCATGTCATTTCCCAGAATCCCTTGCTGCAGTGGAAGTGCTGTTTGCTGGGTGATAATGGTGAAAGACAGGGTTGCAGACCTGTCTAAGACATGCAAATGAATATACAGGAATATTTACAGTTGCTTTATGCTTTACTGTGGAGGGTTTTAGTCACTTTTTTTACCCACCATAACATATATATATATATATATATATATATATGTAGCCATGCATAATAATGACTGCATCCCTCTTCCCTCTTGGCAGTAAGTCCTGGTAAATACAGGTCTGCCAACAGTAGTTATGGAGGTTTTCCCTCACACCCTTGTGTGGTGCCCTGTGTAAGGAAGGGAGTGGCTGTATGCTCTGAGTCCCTGGATAGTGACCTCAGAGATGCGCCTGCCCCCTGGAGTATAAAGGGCACAACACTGACAGTTAGTGTGTTGGTGAAGAAATAGTAACCCGAAGGTACCGGGAGGAAGTAACACTTTTGTGACCCTAGTGCAGTAACTAGCGGCAGCAGAGTGATAGATTAAGTTTGTCTACGCCACACTGTGTCCAGGGACCTGGCACAGCGGTGATCTCCCTAGGAGAAAGGGAATCCCACTTCAGTACGGGAGGGCGTACCTGGCAAAGGGACATCACGGAGAGATGTGCGGCTAGAGCCGGCAGCTGCATGGGGCAGTCTGCTACATCCCTGTATGCAATAAAGATGTCCTTGAGAAAAAGAACCCCACTGTGTGAGTGTGAGATTACTCAACAGTGGATGGCACCAAGAAGGAGTTCCTCACCAGGACCATCTCCCTGCGGAAGCACAGATCCTGATGAGGTGGAGGCGCTGCACATGAAGTAAGTTGGACTCGCACCCACTACCTCAGCTACCTGTCCTGATGACATCCCCTAATAACACCAAGCGGGAGACTCAAGAGTCCTGTTACTTGCAGGTGCACCACCACACACGCCTTGTAATGGGGGACTGGTTAGACTACACGGGCCAATATGAGATTGGGTGGGTCAGGCCAGAGGGAACACCCGTTACATATATATATATATATATATGTAACAGGGTTCCCCCGGTACCCCCTTACCTCCACTGCACTGTTGAGGGGAGCTCCGCGCTGTGCCAGGAGACTGCGGGGGCGAGTGCGTCACCGGGGACACCTGGTGGCGACGAAGGCAGAGCGCCGCCATCTTGGTTGTGTCCGTGCATGCACAGATGCGATGCGGCAGCCATTACAGAGAGGGAGGCAGGTTGCAGATGGCGCTCCATAATGCAGGGACCCTTAGTCGCGCATGCGCAGTTAGGGCGATGCAGCTGCCATTACATGCAGGCACAGGGACAGGGAGACTCGTGCATGTGCAGTACACATCGCGCACGCGGCCCTAATGATAAAGAGGACTACAACACCCAGGATGCTTAGGGACAGACAGGCCACCTGATGCCAGGGAGCCAATAGGGCTGGGAGCTTCCCCTGAGGATAAGATACATTGTTGTGCACAGACCATGCGAGTCAGTTGGATCCAGGAAGAGATTGGGGAAGGTAGTGTACAGAGAGCAGTGCTCTGCTGTACTAGGCCAGAGATATACCCCAGGCCCCAGGTAGGCCCCAGTCTCCACTAGGTTAGTGGGTAAGCTCATAGGGACCTGACCCATTATATGTGTAGTAGCCAGGAACACAGTGGCTGCTGCAGTTTCTGAGGATCTGGTCTTAGGGTCAGATCACTGTTTGCTGTGTGCTGATTGAAAGACTGGTCTTCACGGTGGGATCGTCTGGCGAGACCCCATCCCACGCGGAGCACAGTTATCGCGGCTTCGGTAGATCCTTTGAGAAGATTGTCATACTCAAGTGCTGGGAGCATATGGGCAGGTATTTACACACGTGCACCAACCTTGCTGTTCATATGTGACAGGGCTGATAACACACACTTGGGTGGATTGGGACTAATGGGACACCATGTTGGGGAGGAAGGTGTTGGGTTACAGCCCAGTGAGGGGCTAGTATTACAGCTGTCAGTATTGGCAGAGTGTTATTGCATATAGCGGTTGCTGTGTGTTATGTATAGAGCTGTTAGTACTCTGTGATGTATGTTATTATCCCTTTTAGCCATAACCTTTGGCTAACCCTTTTAGCCATAACCTTTGGTGTGGGCTGGTAACTTTATGGATGTTCCTATGTGAGGGCTATTCTACATTTGCAGAATCCCACATAGGTGGAGGCACTGACCGAAGAGACTTCCAGGAGCACCCCAGGTTCCCAGTAAGTGGAGACTCAGGACCCCTGTTACCAGCAGGTATACGCACCACACATAATTTCCCGGGAGGCCCAAAGTGAGATAGGGTGGGGGAAACAGGATTACATATATATATATACAGCTCAACCCCATTATAGCGCGGTACTCGGGGGGCCACCCAATCCGACCACGCTATAACTGGGGTCACGCCAATTTAATAAAAATGGCCGCCGCGCGCCCAATCGGGAGGAGGGGGGAAGAGATGGAGTGAGGCGCCAGCAGCCCTACATGTCCCCTAGCAGCCACTGTAATTCTCCCAGCATTCCCCGCACTCCCTCCAGCAGCTCCACACCATCCAACCACTAATCCCCGCACCCACCCCCAGGCTCGTACCGATCCACCCCCCCAGCCTGACACCAAACCCCCCCCCCAGCCACGCACCGACCCCCCCCAGCCTTGCGCCGATCCCCGCACCAATCCCCAAACCTCGTGCCGTTCCCCCCCAGCCTCGCACTGATCCCCGCCAGCAGCCCCACGATGCCCCAGCAGCTGACACCAGGTAGGGGGGGCTGTGAGTGTGTGCAGTGTGTGGAGTGTGTAGTGTGCTGTGAGTGTGCTGTGAGTGTGTGCAGTGTGATGTGAGTGTGTGCAGTGTGATGTGAGTGTGTGCAGTGTGTGTGCAAAACCCCCCCATTTTTTTTTTTTAATTCGGGGTCCATGCTCAAACCGCGTTAGAAGCGGATCCGCGTTATAGCGGGTCGTGCTATAACGGGGTTGAGCTGTATATATATACTGTATATATATATATATATATATATATATATCAAAGGAAAGGACAAATATTATAGCTATGCAGGTTGTAAGGGTGACCATTTCAGTCCAGCCAGGGTTGCCCTGACACAATTATAATATTGTCTTTGGAATGGTTTAAAATATACCCATTAAGATCAGTTAGAAAATAGGCTGAATAGGGTCAGGATAGAACCGGATAGTAGAAACAAGGAATTAGGGAGCAAAATAAAGAAAAATTATTATAAACCGAAAAGCAGTAAGAGCGTGACGGAGAGTTGAGTGATAGAGTGAATAAGTGAAAGAAATAGTAAGAATTTAAATGAGGCTTGAAAGGAAGAGTAAGTGGGTAAGTGATTGAATGGATAAGTAAGAGAGAAAGTGAGAGTTAGATATATAGAAATAAAAGTATAAAGTGGTTGAATGAAAGAGATAGAAAATTAAACAGAAAGCTTTATAGGCCTCCGGTCATCAAACTCTGATACACCAAAAATGCGGGGATTTACGGCAAAAAAGCATTATTGAAGTGAAACTTCTTTAGTGGCACCTATTCTGATGGGGCAAAACTGGAGAGATGGAGACGAAAATTAAACGGAAGTGACGTGACGTCATGGCTCCCCCCCCCCACGCCTGCTGTGCCGCTCCTAACGGGCGCCACTCCCCCCACACACCTGTTGTGACATGATGCAGCGGCGATAGCCGCCGGCGCCGCTCCTAACGGCCGCCGTTGCCGTTACCCCCACACGTCCGCTGCCATGGGTATACCAAGATGGCTGGCGCAGAGCTTCCGGTGCTGTGGGTGTACTAAGATGGCGGAAGCTCCGCAAGTCGTCCGGCTGTGAGAGAAGGAGCCGCTGCTCAGCCTCTCTCCTCCCTCTTCTCTACCTCTGCTTCCCCTTCCCTGTGTCCCGCTGAGGCGGAGGAGAGGAGCCCTGGGATCATGAAGGATAACCGGGACGATATCGCTAACGGCCACTGCGCTGTCAGCATATGCCGCACACGAGCGCACAGACACGTGATCGTGCCCTCTCGCCTCTCACCTCTCACGGCTCCTGCTCCGGTAACGCGGGAAGCGGGGGGTTTGAGCGCGCTGCTTCCAACGCAGCACTGCCGAGGGGGGGGGCTCAATCACGGTATCTACCCCTCACATACGCCGGGCCCGGTGCGGCCGCGTCTCCCTGGGGGTGGGGGGGAGGAGAGACTCAGACAGAGCCGCCGTGGGTCCGCAGCTCTGCCTGCCTCTGAGGGGGGGGAGAGACTCAGACAGAGCCACCGCGGGTCCGCAGCTACGCCTGGGGTGGGGGAAGTCAGGGGAGAGGGGGCAGGACACAGAAAGAGAGACACAGATACACTGACACACACACACACACACACACATACACAAACTGACTGACACACACTGACTGACACACACACACACACACTGACTGACACACACACACACACTGACTGACTGACTGACACACATACACACACACACACACTGCCTGACACACACACACACACACACACTGACTGACACACATACACACTGACTGACACACATACACACTGACTGATACACATACACACACACTGACACACACACACACACACACACTGACTGACACACACACTGACGGATACGCACGCACACTGACTGACACACATACGCACGCACACTGACTGATACGCACGCACACTGACTGACACACATACGCACGCGCACTGACTGACACACATACGCAAGCACACTGACTGACACACATACGCACGCACACTGACTGACACACATACGCACGCACACTAACTGACACACATACACTCACTGACTGACACACATACGCACGCACACTGACTGACACACATGCACACACTGACTGACACACATGCACACACTGACTGACACTGATACATACACTGACCGGCACAGATACATACACTGACTGACACACACACAAACAAACACACATACATACTCACTGACTGACACACATACATACTCACTGACTGACACATACACTGACTGACACATGTGTGCCGAGCACGCGCGTTATAAGTCAATTTCTGTGACAAAAGTCAAAGAAGTTTCACTTAATATGCGCATGCACAGCACACACAGTTTTTTTTATTTTTATGGTGCACGTCATCAAAGTTGTACCGTTAAAAATAAAGCAGCCTTGAACCCCTTAGGGCCTAAGGCTTTGGCGAAGGGGCTCATGACTGCTGGGGCTGGACTCTTCTTTACCCCTCCCCCTGGGGATTTAATTGTTTGCGAGGCAGTCCGCGTGCTATTTCTTCTTCCACTCTCCACCCGGAGTGTCGGTTGGTGAAGTGGGAGGGGAGGTTTTGAATTCAGGTGCGAGCGGGGTAATCAGTTGGTTCCCCTGTACAGCAGTTACAGCACATGCAGTGTGTCACTCCCTGGTGAAAAGTGGATTTTTCTCTCAAATTGTTTGAGAGTGGAGTTCGCATCTGGGCAGGGAAGGTTATCTGTGTTGGCAATGGTGCAAGAACTTAGGCTGCATCCATGGTAAATGCTGGAAAAAAATCTTTTTCTGGCGCTGAGGTGTGGTAGAGATGAGTGGATTTATGATTTCTTCTGATGAACAATGACCTCAGGAAAGGGAGAAAGAAAAAGACAAGACATGCAGGGGACCTGCAATAGTGTATTACCCAAGGGATAACCGGAAGTTTACAAAGAAGGAGCAATTTATTATTAAAATATCTTGGTTAAAAACCATGGACAACAATTAATAAACATTTAATAAACATACATTGATATTAATAAAATAATTAATGAACTGGTGCCTAGGCACTATCCACACTTTAATAGTTAGGAACAATGTCCAGCAGTCCTGTTCTTTGCTCCGCCTGATCTAAAATTGGAAACCTACTCACCACAGGTAAGTAGTATAAAAGCAATGTATAAGCACTTGGTGCTGGTGGTCTTGGCCTCTGATGTCGCCGTCCGCCTTGTGATATGTTCGCATCTGCTGCCGGGGATCTGTTTCTGTGTTCCTGTGAGCGCTGCTTCCTGGAATACACCCGATCTCCTCGGCCTGATGACATCACCTGTATTGGTCCTCGGCTACGGTGGCTCAGCGGTACCACCAGACCTTCCCTTCACCGTGCTTGCAAAAGACCAACAACGTGCTACAAGATCACGAGCCGCAGAGACTACACAACAGCATGAGGCACGCCTGCACCCTCTCTGTCCGGATCCTGACAAGGCGGACGGCGACATCAGAGGCCAAGACCACCAGCACCAAGTGCTTATACATTGCTTTTATACTACTTACCTGTGGTGAGTAGGTTTCCAATTTTAGATCAGGCGGAGCAAAGAACAGGACTGCTGGACATTGTTCCTAACTATTAAAGTGTGGATAGTGCCTAGGCACCAGTTCATTAATTATTTTATTAATATCAATGTATGTTTATTAAATGTTTATTAATTGTTATCCATGGTTTTTAACCAAGATATTTTAATAATAAATTGCTCCTTCTTTGTAAACTTCCGGTTATCCCTTGGGTAATACACTATTGCAGGTCCCCTGCATGTCTTGTCTTTTTCTTTCTCCCTTTCCTGAGGTCATTGTTCATCAGAAGAAATCATAAATCCACTCATCTCTACCACACCTCAGCGCCAGAAAAAGATTTTTTTTCCAGCCTTCACTCCATCTCTGGGTAGAAGATACCAGAAATATCTTTTAAAGGCAGCTCCAGGACTACCTATTGGACTCTTTATCAAAGGTTTTTAATATCCATTATTGTCTTTGCACCAGCGCTGAGTATACACCTATTATTTCACCTACAAGTGCATCCATGGTAAGTTCAGCCGTGCAGAGGCGAGTGAAGGCTGAGGGAAAGCGAGTGCTTTCCCTGGCCATGGTACGCGCGCCGTCCGTGGGCGTGTCTAGGGGCGTGCCAGTGACGTCACTGAGCTGGTTCGCCCTCATTGGGCGAACCGCTCACGTGACCGGCCTGTCGCGGCATAACACTGATGAAGGTCCCTCTGTGGGGACCGAAACATTGGTTGCAGTGCCCTTTCTGTTCTCAATACAGTTTTTGCTTGGATTCAACATACAGTGTGCTGTCTCTTACTATCGGATGTCCATCTAGTAATTATACATTATTCATATGGGATAAGCATCTGTGCTTTGCCTGAGTTTTTGTGTGCCAACTGCTTTTTTCTATGGTATATATATTTATACACAACATATAACAACAACACAAAAGAATCCCCAAGGGAGCACACGGGTATACCAAGGAATAACAACATTTATTAATAAGATTAAAAACTGGGGAGAAAATATCCCCAAACTAGCGCAACAAGTTAGTGCATGGTCATTATGTTCCTCAGATCGGTACCACTTTTCTCTCGAGCTTTTCTAAAAAGTGATTTTTTAAGTGCGTTAGCTGTTCCGCGTGTAAATTTATGCGACAAACGGACCGTTTTTCCAATTCATCAGGGACACGCTCTTACAAGCATTTCGTTAGCCACAGAACGGTATCGTCTATTCATTTTTTATTATTACCTTCAGCTAACACCGTACAGATACCTGTACATATATATATATATGTGTAACCCTTTTATCCCATCCCCCCCAAGTGAGATGGGGGGTGCTCTCCTTCTGGGTTACCTCAAGCGGTCTGGGTGCTGCAACCTGCTGGCAACCGGAGGGCTGAGGGCTCCGCGGTGGTGTGGGGAGAGCCAGGACAGTGACAGGAGGGGGACAGATTACCTTTGTTTCTCCAGATGGTGCAGTGCCTCCAGCCAGTAAGGATCCTCTGGGGTCTTCAGGGGATAGACCCTCACTGACACTCCTCATACCCAGAGATATGAATCCACACAGCAATGTCTTTTCTTGGTGGCTTTATTGCAGATAGCTCCAGCACAGAGAAACAATCTTTCATGATCAGTCATTTCTCAACCTAGCTCAGAGCCCTGACTAGTAGCATGATATTCTTCCGCCCCCCCCCCCCTTCCCCTCAGCATGGGGGGAAGGGAGAGACAGGGTTCTTCATGTGTTGTCTCCTCTCTATCTCAGCTCACTCACTAACTGAATAACTGACACACTAATTTAGGAGGTATGTCCCAATTTGAACATCTCAGGGGAGTGTCTCTAACTCTGACTTATTACAAGCCAAAGCCGGATACAGATTGGCCCACACACGGCAGGGGGCGTTTCAACCAATATCCACCCCTTTGATTGACAACCTCAGAGTTGCAAGGCCCACCCTCGAATATTGCTACAACATTCAAGGCTGAAATATACATACAGGCCTAAAACTGGATTTAACCTTTCCACTGCCTGCACTAACAGGACTGACAGAGGAAAGGTCCAGGAACAGAAGTAACTGCCGGGAGGCCATGTTACATATATATCTCAAAAGAGAATCAAAAAGTAAGTATCTATGTATAACACTATCACATACCTTTACAGCTATTCCACATCTGCTGGATTCTAGTGAGCCAACACATTTCTATGACTATTAGTGATACCCATAAATTGATGCTCTGTAGGGCAGCTTTATTTAATTTTTTGGCAAAAGTAGAAGGTGGTGGTTAGATGTCAGTGTATAGTTCAGTCATGCAATGGTAATAGTGTGCATTTAAAAATGAAAATGGATTTGGATAACCAATAAATGCATCCATACAACCAACATAACAGCCATGCGTATATGCCCATGCGCTATATCAGTATAAACTTCCGCTTCTGCAGTAGTTGTCAGATCTCCTTCACCTACGTCCTACGGCCTAAGTGCCTGCTGCTATCATTTAACCTAATCGTATCTCCGTTATTATATGGGTAGTGAAAATACTAGATATAAGTAAGGAGTTATCACCTTTAACCTTTATTATTATAAACTTGTTCTTACTGTAGTTTTGGTTTTCTTCCAATTTTAAGGACCTGGGTGACACCGAGTTATAATTTTCAATACCCCCCCAAACCACCAATCTGCATGATCATCTCCCATGTCTTTTCCCATTCACTTGTATCTGTTACCTTCCTGCATTCATCCTTTTAACCTATTCGTTAACTACCCCTTGCACAACCTACTAGTTATCTACCCCTTGCACAACTTATTCGTTATCTACCCCTTGCACAACTTATTCGTTATCTACCCCTTGTAAAACCCCACAGATCTAGCAGTATTTGCTAACCAATTGGAATTAGTAGCGATACTCTTAATTTGACTAGGAGCTACCTGATCTTTAATGTTCAGAGCCTTTCTAAAAATATCTTAGGTTGTTTTGGCAGTATTGTTTGTAAAATTGGATCGTTAGTCAAAATTTCCCAATGTTTATTGAGTATATTCCTAACTTTTTTGGCCTGATTGCTAAACTGTGTAAAAAAAAGCAAAATAACATTTTCTTTTTGTAACATTTTTGAAAATTGCTTATCGAGCGTATGCCCTCCTCCTATACTCAGGCCCAGTGCACTTCAAGCAATATCTAGCACCTTATGTATATTTTTTCTATCCCCTGGAAGATAATATCAGTAATATAGGAGCTATGGAACGGCTTGATCTTTAGAACAGAAACAGTTAAAACGTGAAAGTGGAACAAAATGATAAATAAGAGAGAATGCCCAGGAGTATTTGAATGAGAAAATGAAGCAAAATAAAAACAACTCCTACCATCTCTAAGGATTGGCAGCAATTAGTATTGCACTGGGAAATCAAATATCCCATTCCTTTAATATTTCCAGATCTTCACGTGCTCATTCTCCCTGCACACAATTCCAAAGAAGCCCGAGTGTGGTTGCCAAAACTATTATATTGGGCCCCAGGCAAACAAATGACCTACTATATTATACCGGGTGGGACTAACAGCCCTACTGTATGTGTATAAGGGACAACTGTCTCTTTCTTCTTAGTCAAAATTCTTTGTCAATTGCTAGGGGAACAACTGACCTCAAGCTAGCTCAGTCACAAACAATAGGAAAATGGCAGAGTGATGAGCCCATCTGTTCTTGAGATGGGAGACAAGAAGGAAGAAAACAAAGGCAATGGAGCTGACATGCAAAATATTTCAAACTTCACGCTCTATCTCTTCTCTAGTCCTAGGATTTGAGATTAGCAGACACAACACATGCTTTTTTTTTTTAACGTGTACTCAGGAATACTATATGTTTAAATATCTTATTTGCTGCTTAAATAAGATGCTGAAGTGGTAGGTGACTGTAGTTATTGATAAATGTATATCTAATTAATTTTTTAATATTGATGTTATTAATTTGGACATATTTAAGGGAAATACACTTTATTAACTGCGCAAAGTCCTAACTCCATAGTATAATTTATTTATAATATTTATATAGGTTCTATAGTGTTCAAGTAAGTGTCTGTTCCAGTGTTGACATGCAGCTGATAGTGCCAAGCTGGGCACTATCGCATAGAAACTTCCACTGAAGTCAATGGGAGTTTCTGTGAGGTTGTGTCCCGATCTGCATGATTGCAGATTAAATAACCCCCTTACTGTCCTATGGAACAGTCATCCCATCAATGTTCACAGAGCTCACGGTCTCTTCGTCTGGCTGCGTATCCGCCATTTCAGGGAGGTATTTCAATTGCATATAGACCACAATAATTACACCACCTTATAACTTCTCACTTACCTTACTTCTATTACTGCTGTTTCTTTCTCCCATTATACCAAGAATATAGGCTCCTCTGGGACAGGGATGCCCTTTTCCTTGTTTGCTGTATTTCTAATTTAATTGTATGTCTTATGTTCTTATGCATGAATTTTATGTTTTTAATTGTCTTTTAAATGAATGTCATATTTTAAATTATCTGATGATTTTACTCTGAGATGCGTCACGTATGGTTGTTGCTAAAAACAGATAAAATTAGAATCATAGGCTGCATGGCTCAATATGAAGACGGGTAATTTGCTGTGATTGCAAGTCTACTCAGAGATGAACAAAATTAGCCATAATTCAACAAAAGCAATTATTCCAAAATCAGAAAAATACAAAACGGTGTTCAGTAACATCACTTAAAATCAGTGGCATATCCATACCGGGCTGTGATGGAATAGGCAGGGATCCCTTAAAAAATAAAAGTGAAGACTACCCTTCTACCTCATTGCCACACCAGGTCCCTTAATTTTAGAGTGAAATATCAGGTAAATGTATTTTGCAATAGTGTACAGATTTATGATATACTGTACCCCCTCTCCCCTAGTTACATCCACCAGTGGCCCACTGTGATTCCTCCATCTTGTGTACCAGGTATCTTGTACCATTTGCTGCATGATCCCTGCTGAGATTAAGGGCCTTATTCAGAGAGGGTTCATAAATAAGATCGCCAGGGAATTTAAAATGGGGTTTTTTTGGGCGTTGCTATCACGGTATTCAGAAAGGCTCGAATACCAGTGATAGCAAAATGCCCAAAACTGGCGAGTTGCTGCCAGCGAGAGCATCAACCCTCTGAAAAGGCAAAAACCAGCGATTCATTTCTGCTGCAGAGAGAGCTGCTCTGAGAGAGCCGCCTCTCACAGCTGAAATGTCGCCCGAAAATTATTTATTTAAATATACATTTCTTTAATAGTGTAGAGGTGCAGCGGGTCTCCGGAGCTGAACCACATTGGTTTTATGTCCGGGGACCCCCTGCTTCCCGAGATACAGGCCTCTTTATGTGGTGCCGGTATCTCCTATGCAAGGAAATGTCCCGGTCACGTGACGCGGGACATTTCAATGCAGAGGGATACCGGCACCCCATAAAGGGGCCTGTATCTCGGGAAGCAGGGGGTCCCCAGACATAAAACCAACGTGGTTCAGCTCCGGAGACCCCCTGCACCTCTACACTATTTTTTTTTTTTTTCCAAAATTTTTTATTAGGCATTTAGATAATTCACAGTATGCATGAAATAAACGATAATACAGCCTAATACAGATTTTCTCCTTTTGTTGGTTAGAGAAACCGGAAATAAAAGAGGAAAGCTCACCGCTCCCCTGACCCTCCAGGGGCTATGTGGGGAGCGCGAGTATGGAAACAGAGAGTAAGAGTGGGAATAGGAAGGGGAGGGTGGGTGGGGGGGGGATACCCATTGCTTCCCGTGTCCTCAGTCTATTTTCATTGGTGCCCCTGACCTGGTTTTCCTTTCTCTCTCTCTCTTTTTTTTTTTTTTTCTTTTCCATATGTGGATTAGTGGCGTAGAGGTGCCATATGGGATAGCCACGGATCCCATGTTTTGTTAAAGGAGTCAGTGGATCTTTTCAAGAAGGCAGATAGTTTCTCCATATTCATCACCTCTTGCACCCTATTTTTTACCGTTTGTTTTGAGGGGGGAGACACCTTCTTCCAGGCGGCTGCCACCGCACATCTAGCCGCTGTAAGAATGAAGGAGATTAATTTACTTGTTGGTCGGTCCAAATTTTCTAAGGGCCTGGCCAACAGGTAGGTCAACGGGTCAATAGGGATTTTGAGGTCTGTGACCTCCTCTATTAATTTTTGTATTGTTCCCCAATATTTTTGAATTTCCGGACATGTCCACCAAATATGGGCCATGTCCCCCTTCTGACCGCAACCTCTCCAGCATAAATCGGACGCCTGGGGGTAAATTTGATTTATTCTAACTGGGGTAAGATACCAGCGAAACAATATTTTATATATGTTTTCTTTGATTGTGGTACATATGGAAGTTCCTGAGGCATTTTCCCAAATTCTTTCCCAATCCTCTCGGTCTATAACTATTTCCAATTCTGCTGCCCAATGCAGCATATAGTCATGTGTAGGGGCTTCTATGGCCCTTTCCAATTCACCGTAGATTTGTGTTATAAGACCTTTCTGGTGGCCTGTTTCTCTACAGAGCCGCTCGAAACTGGTGAGAGGGGGAAATTTCAACGTTGGGGATAAAGTTTGAATAAAATGCCGAATTTGTAGATACTTGAAGACATCCAATCTTGCTATTTCATATTTGGTTTTTAGGCGTTGATAACTCAGGAACTCCTCAAAGCTCAGGAGGTCAGCAACCGCTCTAATATTTTTTGTTTTAAATTGGTCCCATTGTCTGGGCTCACAGCCAGGGGGGAATTTCGGATTTTTATAAATTGGTATGAGTTGGGATTGAGGTGTGGTGAGCTTAAATTTAAATTTGCATTTTGTCCAAATCTCCCATGTGTGTCTCATTGGGCCTAACTTAAATTTACTGTTCTGCATGTCTTCCCTGCTCAGGGACCAAAGGCAAGCCGGCAGTGAAGGCGTCCCGGCATAGTATGATTCTATATCTAGCCAACAGTATTGGTTTGGGTTGGCGTTCCAAACTACTACCTGTCGCAATTGGGCGGCTTGGTAGTATTTTGTGATGTCTGGAACACCAAGTCCTCCTCTCCCCCTTGATGCCAAAAGAACTGTCCTGGTGATTCTGGGTTTCTTACCCTGCCAAATAAAGTGGAAGATTAGTTTTTGAATGTTCTTTAATTCTGAGCCAGGGATGTGGACCGGGAGAGTCTGAAAATAATATAATAATCTAGGGAGTATGTTCATTTTAACTGATATCATCCTCCCGATCCATGATATCTGATATCCTCCCCATTTCTCTAGATCTTGTTTGATTTTCCGGAACAGAGTCGGATAATTTTGTTGATATAGGGATTGGTAGTTCCTCGTTATCTTTACTCCCAAATATTTGATACTCGAGGAGCTCCAATGATAGTTAAAGTTTAGTTTGAGGAGTTTCACCTCTGGCTCTGGCAGGCTTAAATTTAGTGCTTCCGATTTGTCATTATTGATTTTGTAACCTGAAATATCTCCAAAGTCCCGGAGCTCTTTTTGGAGGTTAGGTAGGGATCTTTGGGGTTGTGTAAGGGTTAGGATGACATCATCTGCGAATAGCGATATTTTGTGCTGCCTGTGTCCAATTTCTATTCCTTTGATGTCTCTATTGGCTCTAATTGCAGATGCTAGGGGTTCTATGGTTAATGCAAAGAGGAGAGGAGATAGGGGGCATCCCTGTCGAGTTCCATTAGTGATCTCAAATCTCTGGTTACTGCCCCCTGGTAGTTTTACTGTTGCAGACGGGTTTTGATATAATCTACGGACTCCTTCTAGGTATGCGTCTTTGAATCCGAATTTACACATAACTTGGTCCATGAATAGCCAGTCTATTCTATCGAACGCCTTCTCTGCATCTAGGCTTAGGAGTAGTGCTTTGGTCTCTGTGAGATGGACATGTTCGATAATGTCTATTATCTTCCGAGTATTGTCCGAGGCCTGTCTGCCTGCTACGAATCCTACTTGATCACTATCTATTAATCTCGGTAAGATGGGGTTTAATCTATTTGCGAGTATTTTGCTATATAGCTTGAGATCACAATTGAGCAGGGAGATTGGACGATAGCTTCCACATTGCATCGGGTCCCTGCCTTCTTTATGTATAATGGCCAGAGTGGCCAGGGACATTGACGTGGGGATTTGATTTCCTTCTATGAAATCGTTAAATATCTTTAGAAGATGCGTGGATAGTACTGGCAAGAATCTCTTATAGTAGACATTAGTGAACCCGTCAGGGCCAGGAGACTTAGTAATTTTTAGTGATTTGACCGCCTCTTCCAGTTCCTCTTTTGAGATCTCAGCGTTGAGGACTGTGTTTTCCTCCTCCGTTAGTGTGGGGAGCTTACATTTATCTAGATATTGCGCTATTAATTCGGATGCTATTGATTCAGGCCGGCCATTTTTTGATCTTAGATTATACAGTTCGGTGTAAAATTTTGTAAATTCAGCTGCTATTTTGCTATCACTATGTTGTATTTCACCAGACCTACTCTTGATTGCCGTGATTTGGGACCGTTTATGTACCCCTCTTAATTTAGTCGCCAAAAGTCTGTCTGCCTTGTTCCCCTTGTCATAATATTGTTGATTAGTCCATTTGAGGGCCTTCTCAACATCCTCCAGCTGGATTTGTCTAAGTTTTACTCTGGCTGTTGTCAATGTTTTATATATTTTTTTTGAGGGGTTGGTTTTATGAGATTGTTCTATTATTTTGATATTATCCGTAAGCTCCTTTATTAATTTTTGGCGGGCTTTTTTCCTGTGGGATGCGATAGAAATGAATTTCCCTCTAATGGTTGCCTTATGGGCCTCCCACAGGATTGCTGGTGAGGAGACGGATCCTGAGTTAAAAAAAAAATAGTCCCGAATAGCGGCTCTGATCTCTCTTTCTATCTCAGGATGATTGAGTAATGAATCATTTAGTCTCCATGAGTAATTTATTGTTTTTTCAAAGGGGGTCGTCAAGGTTAAGGTAATCGGGGCATGATCAGACCATGTGATTGGTCCTATGTCGGAGTCGGATGTCGCCGCCACCACATTTTTTGTGGCCAAAAAGTGATCTATTCGAGAGTAGGTCTGGTGAGGTGCTGAGTAAAAAGTATAGTCTCTCTGGCCCTGATGTTGGGCCCTCCATATGTCCACTAGTGAGAACTCGCTTAAGATTCCCCTAAACCTTTTCCCTATGATCTGGGAGGGGGTTGTGCGGGGGGGACCCATTGTGGTTGATCTGTCCTCGGTAGGGTTAAGGACCATGTTTAGGTCTCCTCCCACTATCATCGATGACAGATATCCCGGGTCTATGCCCTCGAGAACTTTCTTTAGGAATTCTGTTTGGTTCTCGTTCGGGGCATATACATTGACCAGAGCGATTGCTGAGCCCGCTAAGGAGCCATATACCACTAGAAATCTACCCTCTGGGTCCGCCGTTGTTTTGATATGATTAAATGGGGTGCCCTGTCTGATCAGGACAGCTACACCCCTCTTTTTACTAGTAAACGATGCGCAAAAACACATTGGGAACACTTTTTTGAATAAATTTGGGGGGTCTTGTGATGTGAAATGGGTCTCCTGTAGGAATATGATGTCTCCCCCTGATCTTTTCATATCTTGAAGTGCTACTCTCCTTTTTCGGTTATTTTGGAGCCCTTTTACGTTGAGTGAGGTTAATTTAATTGTGGCTTGGCTAGCCATTTGGGTTCTTTTTTTTTTTTGGATAATACCATAAGGCCTTCTCTTTCCCACTTGAGAGGCCATGATCCAGTAACTCTGAGTCTGGTTTAAATTTCTGAAGGTATGGAGGTTGTGTGTTTTTTTCGGTTAGAATAGATATCTTAAGCTGAGGAAGGGGGGCGTGGGAAGGGGTAGGTGGGGGTGGGGCGGAGATCTGCTGGGACAGGGTCAACAGATAGAGATAGGTTGTAACAAGGCCCACAAAAGGCCTTAACATATTTTCACCAGCCTTAAGAACGGCCGGCATTTGGACCAGGTGGGTCCCTTGGGGGTGATTCCGGGTTCGTCAACCGCTGGAGGTCAGAGGAGTCCAGACCCTCTATAGAATTTACTTAACCCATTTAGTATAGACCCCCAGTCCATGTGTGTGGGGAAGCAAAGAAGGCATAGGAACATTTCAAGTAATTCAAACATTTCACATCTCAAAAAGACAACCATATTGTAACTATGCGTTGTGAGAGTGGAGTAACCTCTTAAATATCTAACTAAAACAATTTCCGTTTTCTTTTGTATGCTCGCTTCCCTTGGGTGGGAGGGATAGGGGGAGGAGGGGAGGGGAGAGGGGGAGAGGGGAGGGGGGGGAGGAGGGGAGAGGGGGAGAGGGGAGGGGGGGAGGAGGGGTAAGGAGGAGGGGAGGGGGGAGGAGGAGGAGGGGGGGGAAGGGGGGGAAGGGGGGAGGGGGGGGGAAGGGGGGGGGAGGGGGGGAGGGGGGGGAGGGGGGGGAAGGGGGGAGGGGGGGGGAAGGGGGGGGGGGGAGGGGGGGAGGGGGGGGAAGGGGGGGAGGGAGGGGGAAGGGGGGAAGAGGGGGGGGGAGGAGGGGGGAGGGGGGGGGAGGAGGGGGGAGGGGGGGGAGGAGGGGGGAGGAGGGGGGAGGGGGGGGGAGGGGAAGGGGGGGAGGGGAGAGGGGGGGGGGAGGGGAGAGGGGGGGGAGGGGGGAGAGGGGGGGGAGGGGAGAGGGGAGGAGGGTCTAGGTGCAATTAAAACATTTCAAATATTTCACTTCACATTTTTGTGTAACATAACTCTTATACAACTCTGCGCAGAAAACATATTTTATACAATTCTGTGACCATACAAGATAAGTTCGGCTTTCTTTCGTATGTTTGTTTTCCCCTTAGTGTTTTTCCCTCTTATTTATCTTTGCGTTTATGTGAGGTACTAGGTAGGCTTGTTAGCAGGGGTAAGAGGGGGGGGGCCTAGGTGCGGCTCAAGCATTTCACATTTCTGTATAGCACAACTATTATGTAACTCTACACAGGGAGTATAGGGAGGGGGGGGGGGAGGGAGAGGGGGAAGGGGGGGGAGGGAGGGGGGGAGGGAGGGGGGGAGGGGGGGGAGGGAGAGGGGGAAGGGGGCGGAGGGAGGGGGGGGGAGGGGGGGGAGGGGGGGAGGGGGGGGGAGGGGGGGAGGGGGGGGAGGGGGGGAGGGGGGGGGAGGGGGGGAGGGGGGGGGAGGGGGGGAGGGGGGGGGAGGGGGGTGGGGGGAGGGAGGGGGGGAGGGGGGGGGGGAGTGGGGGGAAGGGAGGGGAGGGGAGGGAGGGGGGGGGAGGGGGGGGAAGGGAGGGAGGGGGAAGGGGGAAGGGGGGGGAGGGGGGGGAAGGGGGGGAGGGGGGGGAGGAAGGGGGAGGGGGGGGAGGGAGGGGGGGGGGAAGGGGGGGGAGTGGGGGGTGTGTGGGGGGAGGGGTGGAAAAGGGGGGGGGTATGCATGAGGAAGGGGGGAAGGGGGAGGGGGGGGGGGGCGATTGCGTGTCTGGGTTACAGGGGGGGGGAAGGATAGAGGGGAAGCAAGGTGTTAATTGAGATATAACAGTTATATTATTTTAATCTACTCACGACCTCCGGATCATCACTATTAACTTATGATTTTAAGTTCTTTGATTCAGTCTGGGTGGCCCGTCTTCCTGGTATCCTAGCCGCCCCTAGTCCCACAGACTGGGGAGTCCTCTGTGGCAACGGGGTCCATGGATCGTTGGCGGAAAGGCTGGATGCCGACACCGACCCCCCCCCCCCTCCCCCCAATCCAGAGCTCCGCTCCACGGGACCGGAGAAACCGGCAAAAGGAGGGGGAGGGAGATCATATTTAAAGCGGGACCGAAAAGCCGGAGATTGAGGCTGGTGGGGGCAAAACCGGGATCTAAATTCCTCTTATGCTCCGGAGTTAGAAGATCAGCGATCCTGCTGCTCCGGGTTGAGTCAGTCGGTTTCCCGGTCTTACCGTCGGCGGACGGGATCCTCTTCTGAGTCATCGCGGGAGTAGGCGACTCGTGAACCAACTTGGAGGGCGGTGTTCTGTGTCAGCTCATCCTAGAAGTTGGCGGCTTGCACCTCTACACTATTAAAGAAATATATATTTAAATAAATATTTAAAAACAGATCAATACACGCCCCCCCCCCTCCGCCCAAACCCATACAGTACAGTAATGGGCAAAATAACTATTATCCAGATATGGATAATAGATTATTTGCCCATTATTAAACACTGCATTAGCATACATAAATAAAATAAATAAATACAGTTATACTTACCACAACATCAGGTCCCTCTGTCCTCCGTTGCCAGAAAGCATATATAGAAAATAAATACATTGTAATGGTCCCTAACCCCTTAATCACCTTAGCGGTTCATAACCGCTATAGTTATTAAGGGGTTAACCCACCCTGACCCAGGAGGCCTAAGCACCCACCCCAGACTGACTATATCCACCCTATACCCATTGAGTAGTATAGTGATACATCATACCCATATAATAATAATATGGGCATGATAAGCCTCTATAGCACTCAATGGGCACCCTAATAAAAATACAGTAATACATAAGACACACAATAAGAAAAGCCAACTAAATTACCAAAAAAGACACTTCACTAAATACAAACAGTAGCCAGCTAATCCAATCAATATAATCAATAGCAATATCAACATTGAATTAATTTAACCATAATCCAATCAAAACAATTAATTCGGAAAGCAACTCAAAATGAATAGTAACACTAACCAATGTAAACAATGAATTAATCCAACATTAATTAATGTAACCATTAAAAGACAAATAAATACATTAAAACTATCTCTGAAGTATCTATAAAACACATGAGCTAACATAATATAACATTAAGTACAAGCGAACACCAATCGCAACCCTTTTCTTACATTAACCATAAATAAACAATCACATCCACATCATTAACAAGCGAGAAATGCCCCCCAAATATTGGCATAATACCCTAAAGAGGTACAGATTAATATATTATAAGTCAATGTGCGTCACACAAAAAATAAAAAAACACATGCAAAAAATAAACCTGTAAAAATATACATTTACTAACATTAAATATCTTACTTACCATTAGAAGCGGTGGCCCTCCGACTCCCGGGGTAACAGGAAGCTCACGTACCTTGAAGGCTTCCAACAGCATCCGATGCCATCCGCCATCAGGATCCGGCTCAGGTACCCCAATCTTCTTTTTTCTTTCTTTACTCACCGTCTTCTATCTTCATCTGTAACCATTTCTTGTTGTTCTTTATCTTCTTTATTCGTCTGTCAATCCATAAAACCCCATGTTAAATCCCAGCCGATGCTGTCTCGTCGGCTTCTTGGGCTCAAATGAGGCGTCACGGCCTTAAATATGGCTTTTGACGTCACATTTACCCTCACAATGGTTAACAGCCACCTGATTGGCTGTTAAAACCATGTGCAGACTTAAAATTTTTTTTTGCCGTGACGTCACTTAAAGGGAATGATGCCAGCCAATCAGAATGGCTGTGCTTCATTTACCTTTAACATGACGTCGGTAAATCCAAGATGGCCACAGTGTCACAAGGTATTTCAGCCAATCAGATCGTGGGAACCAATTCCACACGCTGATTGGCTGAAATACCTTGTGACACAGCGGCCATCTTGGATTTACCGACGTCATGTTAAAGGTAAATGAAGCACAGCCATTCTGATTGGCTGGCATCATTCCCTTTAAGTGACGTCACGGCAACAAAAAAAAAATTACGTCTGCACATGGTTTTAACAGCCAATCAGGTGGCTGTTAACCATTGTGAGGGTAAATGTGACGTCACAAGCCATATTTAAGGCCGTGACGCCTCATTTGAGCCCAAGAAGCCGACGAGAAAGCATCGGCTGGGATTTAACATGGGGTTTTTTGGATTGACAGATGAAGAAAGAAGATAAAGAAGATCAAGAAATGGTGACAGATGAAGATAGAAGACGGTGAGTAAAGAAAGAAAAAGGAAGATTGCGGTACCTGAGCAGGATCTTGATGGCGGATGGCATCGGATGCTGTTGGAGGCCTTCAAGGTACGTGACCTTCCTGTTACCCCGGGAGTCGGGAGGGACACCGCTTCTAATGGTAAGTAAGATATTCTATGTTTGTAAATGTCTCTTTTTACAGGTGTATTCTTTGGGTTTTTATTTTTATTTTTGGGGGGAGGCACATTGACTGATAATATATTAATCTGTACCTCTTTAGGGTACAGATTAATACATTATTATGCCAATATTTGGGGGGCATTTCTCGCTTGTTATTGCAGTTATTGATGGGGATGTGATTGTTTGGTTATGGTTAATGTAATAAAAGCTTTGCGATTGGTGTTCGCTTGTACTTAATGTTATATTATGTTAGCTCATGTGTTTTATGGATACTTCAGAGATTGTTTTAATTTATTTCTTTGTCTTTTAATGGTTACATTCATTAATGTTGGATTAATTCATTGTTTACATTGGTTAGTGTTACTATTCATTTTGAGTTGGTTTAGGGATTAATTGGTTTGATTGGGTAATGCTTGAATTAATTCATTGTTGATGTTGTAATTGCTTCTATTGATTGGATTAGCTGGCTACTGTTTTTATTTAGTGAAGTGTGTTTTTTTGGAGTTTAGTTACGTTTTATTACTGTGTGTCTTGTGTATTACTGTATTTTTATTAGTGTGCCCATTGAGTGCTATAGAGGCTTATCATGCCCATATTATTATTATATGGATATGATGTACCACTATACTACTCAATGGGTATAGGGTGGGTATAGTCAGTCTGGGGTGGGTGCTTAGGCCTGACGGGTGAGTGAAGGGGGTATTAGCCCTAAGGATGGGTGTTTAGACCTTGCGGGTGGATAGCGGTTGGGTTAACCCCTTTATTACCTTAGCGGTATTAACCGCCAAGGTAATGAAGAGGTTAACTCCACCAGCAACCCCCCCGCAATGCCTAAACAGCCACTAAGGGCCAAATTCCCCCTTCACCCACCCCCGCTAGCCACAGTATTGTATGTTTCTTACTGTATGCCTGGCACGGGTGTTTAACCCCTTCATTGCCTTAGCAGTTAGCCGCTAAGGTAATGAAGTTGCTGTACATGCATGTTTCCTGCCTCGGATGCATGCCGGGGGGGTCAAGAGCTGCTATTAATGGCTATCAGCTCCAGAGACCCCCGGCATCAATCCGAGGCAGGAAAGGGGCCTGATTTCTTCTAAGTCCCGACACATCGCTACTCATCGAGGCATCTCCCCACCAATTGACCAACAATTTTGTGGTGAATTGGATTTGGGGAGAAAATCGTTTTTTAGGGCTGCGATGGGCTGCGATAGGCCGCGACACCCGACTCGCGGGTCTCTGAATAGCGCGACTTTATCAACCATCAGAAAATGGTCGATAAGGGGCTGATCGCTGCTCAGTCAGCGAATTTCGGATGGAGATAAAATTTTGCGTCGATACAGGCCGTTATCGAGCACTTATCGAGGCTATCTGAATACCAGTAGCCATTTTGGTCGATAAGTGCTCGATAAGGGCCTTATCGAGGCTTTCTGAATAAGGCCCTAAGTGCTTTGAAGTTCCCTAAATTTCAGCCCAGGCGGTACCATTAGTTGTGAAATCAGAAAACCCCTTCTGGTCTAGATTCCCTTTTATTTTCACATTTCAGTTAGATGTGGGACAATCCTATCTGGCTGAAGATGACAACATCTCTGAATGGTGCAAAAAAAAATTCATATGGGATAATGGCAATCAAATCTTTAAAAAAAAAGCCCTGCCTGGCCATTTCAGATTCAGACTCACTTGGGGAAAGATATTTCAATGCTGTGATCTCTTTTTGGAAGATGTTGGCCTGTGCAGTTGTCCCCTTGCCCCTGCACAAGCCCAAATAACTTTATCCCCTACCCACGGTTGGAACTGAACTACTTGTAAGTTTCAAAGAACCTCCATTTCTACTACCCTCCCATTTTATTTTCTATTGCTGATTGTATGTTATATTTTCTGTATAGCACCATTATAGATGAAAGCCTTTGTTTAATAGCTCTATTGTCGTTATGGAGTGTTTAGCCCACATGGTTTAGTGTAACTTGTGATGTACTGTATATTGTGGTATTTGCTTAGGGTCCTAGCTTGCAATGCCGTAAACCTGGCAGTTGGCTGGGATCTCATTATCCTGTGAGGATCGACCTTCGGCCCCGCCACTGTGACGCGGCCAGTGACGAGACGGGTGACGCGCGTCGCGCTACCAGGCTGGGGGACAGCGTACGCACCATGCTTAAGCCCTGCCCCCGTGACACGCCCCATGACACGACAGGCGACGGGCGCCATGCTACCAGGCTAGGAGACACCACACAGACCATGCTCAGGCTCCGCCCCGTGACATCATGGGTGATGCGCACCGCATGCAAGTTATGCGCAGGCGCTACGTTGCCATGGGTACACGAGGGGTTAATTCCATCTCCAATTATTCTTCACCTGCACTTCTCACACTGCCTGCTTGGCATAGCATGGCAGTTTGGGTGCTGGCTTGTTTGGGCACCCACTAGATGATCAAAATAAAATATAACTAATATGATGCCATATTTACAAGTTTTGGTTTTGACAATATCATAATGTTGATGGATGGTGATGGTGGTGGTACTGGTGGTGGCAGAGAGACCCAGTGACTAATTATACATCTGCAAAGCTTAGCTACCTTTAATTTATCTCAGACAGTCACCCTTTCTGACCAGTTGTGTTAATGCATTATTGTGGGTGTTGTTACTGAATTACTCAACTCATTCAGAGTCAGAAAGTGATTTAATGCTACTAGACTAGTGGCAGTGGACGGTACAATGCATTGATTCACACAGATATAACACTCAAAAGAATGTTGACTTAGTGTTCTCAGGTTATTGCTAATTATTGTGAGCAAACCTTTGACAAAAAGGAGTATATTATTGTTTTTGGGGAACTTCCTCCCACCTGTGTGTTTCTGAGAGATGGAACAGTAACTGGTTTAGGAGTCGGACACAGATATTAATAAACACAACAAGCCAAGCACTATGCCAATGTCAGACACTGGCCAGCTCCACCACTGGTCCGAGTTGTGCTAATTGACAACATCTATACCATGAGCGATAATAATGGAAATGGACAAACAGCTATTATTGCATGGTCTTTTTAAAGTGCTTTAGTTGGAGCAGTAGAGTGGTGGCACTGATAGAGTTGCAATCTTAGTAATTAGCCTGCTCCTGAGACTCTTGAATGCTGGGTGCTGGGGTCGTATATATTTCTGAGGAATCAGATGTTGATTCATCTTTGATAAAAGTGAGCCTTTCTACACTACCATGGGACAGTATAGTCAGGCGGTCATTTAGGCTTGCACCAGCTGCACTAAACAGTTTCTCGGAAAACACACTCGCAGGAGGACAACTCAACCAGTTCACTGCCAATTTTGCAAGAGCAGGCCATGTTTTTGTATTAGCATCCCAGTATTCAAGAGGATCAGAGTCAGGAGGCAGGAATGAACTATCACCCAGATACGCCTCTACCATGTCCTTAGCACTAGTATTATTGTTTGCTGCTTCTGCATAAGTGCCAACCATGGCATAGTGATGGAGCGTTTCCCATAGTGATGAGAGAAGAAAAAAATATTGAGGGAAAACTATTTCAAAAGGGGGGAAAACTGCAGGTGTAGCCAACACAAAAAAGTACAACAAAAGTGAAGAAACAGAATTAACCCAAAAAGAAGTTGAGCCCTACTTACAAAAGTCTTGCAAAAAAGTAGTCATTCATTAATTTATTCACTAACAATGAGCACATTTTTTTTCAAGATTTTATAAGTAGCGCGCTACTTTTTTTTTGAAGAGAATTGTTTCTTCACTTTTGTTTCCATAGTGATGGACCACAACTTCGGCTGTCACTGCCACTCCACCACCACTACCAAAAGTCACTTGAATTGCAGCCTGAGTTAAAGAAAGTGTTGATGATGACCACCGTGTTGTTGGTTTATGGGTGAAATGTACGCCCACTAAGGCTGCCCTCTGTGATCCTTCATTGCCCTCCTTACTCTGCCTTTCCTCCTTTCCCAACATTACCTGGACACAATCAATTAGCTTCTTCTTGCAAATTGCCACACTTTTCTCCATAGGGTAAAAAGTATTTAATTCTGTCCTTGAATCGAGGGTCTAAAATTGGAGCCTGACGGTATTCAATTCTCCGTCTGATTCTGACAACACTGGGTTCATTTTTCAGGCCTTGCTTTTACCTTGAAATTTAAATTCTCAATAATATGATTCTCCCCATTAACAATTTTAGTTTCAGAAGTACTAGTAGTAGTCCGGGCCCTAGGCTGGCTTGAACTTCCCGTTCCCATTTTAAATCACTTCACTGGAGGTGCATTGTCTACTAGGCAGGGGGGAGGTGGACCTTCTGTAGTGAGATTAGAATTCAGTGTTAGAGTCATTGTCCTTCCACGTATACTAGCTGTGAGTAGTAAGCACACCAGCAGTACCACCTTTCACTGATTTAACTTTATCCTATTCATCCCCACCATAATGACCATGACCAAAACTAAGTCCACCTCTTCTTTCCCCTCCATGTCTACTTTCAAAACTTTTCTTCAAACAATTAACGCTGGTATTACTACAGAACAGTAATACTGTACATATAGTTTGTTAACTCCACTTGTTATATATACTAGTGCTATACTAGGCTTGCTGCTAGCTAGCCTAGGGTAAGGATCAGATGATCTGCTGCAATATACTAGCCCTACTTGCCTGCCTGGCACTGGCAGGTGGCAGCAGTACCACACAGTTCTCCTCACATCCCCACCAACTCCCCACTCATGGTACAGTATGTAAACCCTGTCCCCCACCCCCTCAAGGGAGATTGGTAGCTACATTTGTGTAAAAAAGAAAGTACACCCTCTTTGAATTCTATGGCTTTACATATCAGGACATAATAACAATCATCGGTTTCTTAGCAGGTCTTAAAATTAGATAAATACAACCTCAGATGAACAACAACACATGACATATTACACTGTGTCGTGATTTATTTAACACAAATAAAGCCAAAATGGAGAAGCCATGTGTGTAAAACTAAGTGTACCTTATGATTCAATAGCTTGTAGAACCACCTTTAGCAGCAATAACTTGAAGTAATGGTTTTCTGTATGACTTTATCAGTCTCTCACATTGTTGTGTAGGAATTTTGGCTCACTCTCCTTTACAGCATTGCTTCAGTTCATTGAGGTTTGTGGGCATTTGTTTATGCACAGCTCTTTTAAGGTCCAGCAACAGCATTTCAATCGGGTTGAGGTCTGGATTTTGACTGGGCCGTTGCAACACCTTGATTATTTTCTTTTTCAGCCATTTTGTTGTAGATTTGCTTGTGTGCTTGGGATCATTGTCCTGTTGCATGACCCAATTTTGAATAATCTTTCTCAATGTAGAATGATGGACTTTAAATTGTTTGGAAATGGCCTTATAACCCTTCCCAGATTGATGGGCAGCAAGATCATTGCTGATGTCTTTCCTCCTTGGCATTGTGTTAACACACACCTGAATGCTCCAGACCAGCAAACTGCTAAATCTTCAGCTTTTATAGAGGTGGTCACACTTGCTAATGATCAATTAATCAAGGGCATTTGATTAGCAGCACCTGTCTGCTATTTAGCATCTTAATTCTTATGGAAGCAGTAAGGGTGTACTTCGTTTTTCACACATGGCTTCTTCATTTTGGCTCTATTTTTGTTAAATAAATCATGACACGGTATAATATGTAATGTGTTGTTCATCTGAGGTTGTATTTACCTAATTTTTAGACCTGCTAAGGAACAGATGATTGTTATTATGTCCTGATATGTAAAACCATAGAATTCAAAGAGAGTGTACTTTCTTTTTCACACAACTGTACATGATGTGCTGTGGTGCTGCTTAGCTCACCTGTAGGTCTTGCAGGAGGTACTGAGTTTCCGCAGATGTCATGTGGGAGTATCAACAGGTCAGACTTTCAGGCAGGTCTTTCTTGGTGCAGCACCTCAATCCGGTGAAGCTCCTACGAGGGACAGGAGTGATCCCCACAGGCACCTTCCTCACAGTAACACTCCAGACCAGCAACTGCACACCTTGCTTTTATTAGATCCCACATAGTCTTGCCATACACCAATCCTTCCTTTCCTCCTTTCCTGGATTAAGGTCAAGGGACTTGAGGCCCCAAAAGCCCATACTTAGCCCCCTTACTCCCGATGGGGTAAGGTGGAGTAGCTCCCACTCCTCAGAGGGAGTGGATAGAACCACACACACAATTTAGTGGAGGCCATCCTTTATACATGGGGAGGTGTTTGTAACCCTGCCCAAAACAGGGCAGATCCAGGTACTGACAGGCATCACACCACTGACATGTGATCTGGTCAGTACCCAACCAGGCATGAAACTCCAACTGCTGTTAGGCCTACACCTGAATATAGTAACATTGTACCCTATCTAGTCTGCAACTGCAAGCTAGGTCCAGTGCAGGAGTTTAACCCCAACACTACCTGTTCCTATTAGGACTTATAATTATAGCCCTTGTACCCCCTGGGTACAGAAACCACCTATGCTGCTGTCACCTGTTTAGCTTACAAGGAGGTCTGAGCCTCCGACACTGGGAGCCTGGGGTATATTTATCGTCTCTGTGCAGCGCCTCCACCGGGAGGGATCCCATCGTAGTGGGAGGAGCCCCTCGCCGGAACCAATGTACACAGTAATCACACACAGGTATATGATAACAGTATTTACCAACACAAATGATACACCCCCAATATATCCCAGCCATGCAAGGCCTCGCCCCACAAAACCACCTCCCAGGTGGAACCCCCAAAGTACTGGAGTGCCTGGGCACTTTACCCCGTAGTGTCCCAAGCCAGTCCCTCCCCCAAAGAGTATGTGTGGGATAGCGCTCTTCCCTTTTGTGTGTTGGGGCCCGTTGGTGCACTTAATACCTCCCTGATCTCAGTCCAGACCAGGTCAATTAGTAGAAGACTCCGTTGATCCACAACGTGGTTCTACACCGAAATCCTTCGGCTCATCTGCTGTGAGACTCCATAGGCGGATGCCTCTGGAGGGGCTTCCAGCTGGAGTGTACCCCTTACAATATTCTCTGTGGAAGTGTCCTGGCTTTGCTTACAGGCAACAGGCCGCACTTCACTTTCAGAGGTGATTTCCTGCAGCTGATGCCTCTCACTGACACATTACTGGGGAAAGGGTCCCTATCTAAGGCCTTTCCCTGCAGCATGCACAGCATACACCAACTACAGTGACTCAGGAGATCAACCTTGGACCTTGGGGTAAATATGGCCTAGTCCAGGGAGCACTGCTCCCTGGACCCTACCTTCACCCTCTCTGTCCGGATCACAACTGGCGTGGTCTCCCTTGGTGCCAAATGTATCTATTCTTCCTATCCGCATTTCCAGGAGCTCTATTGGTCTTCCTGCAACACATGTACAGTTGCCCCTAAGGCTGCTGGGGCTTGTAGTCCCTTGGCAAGCTATAGTGGCCGCCGGGTACTCACTGCGCATGCGCGAGTTTCCCTAACAGGGTGGTGCCCTTAATGGCCGCTCACCGCGGGTCTCCAGCGACCCGCTGGCCCCCCAACACCCATCACTGTCCCCGCAGCCACCGGAGGTACAAGGAGGGGGTGAGGAAGCGCTGAGGAACCAGGGGACCAGAGTTGACCTGGTTACATAATGTTCAGGCCAAGAAAGGGTATGGTAAGGCCAATGAAGGGGTATGGCCAGGGGCACTACAAGTATAATAGATTAAGCAAAGAACAAGGCCACTGAGACCAGGCAGGTGGATAGACACCGGGCACAAATAGACAGGGGTCAGTCCAGTCAGTCACAGTTAAATGCTACAAGTTATATTAACTAAATGTTAGAAAATGTTTGACCTGGTTAATCTCTATAAGTGATAACAACACATTTACACAGTCAGCAGGCAGCCCTAAAAGCAAGCAACCCAATTAAACTGGTAGTTTGATTTAGTAGAATGTACATTAACTCGATATACAGTATTTGTATTATTGTTATTAACTAGTGGTGGCACTGGCATGGCAGGGCACTGTAAAGGATAGTAAGTCAACCTAGTCTCTGCTTGTGTGTGTGCCACTGATGCTATTTATCACTGGTATGCTTGTGGGAAGGAGAGTAAAATGTATGTACTGTATTTATTTGACAATCCTGATCTCCAGCTGTTTTCACATCACCTGCCTCACTTTCCTGAGGCAAAATGAGGATTTCCATGAGACACCCTGATTTCACCCTTACAGTGACATGATGTGAATAGTATGTATCTTTCGAAGGGGCCAAGGGGCCTTGAAACATTACATGTTTTTTCGCCAATATGCGTCAGTGGACTGGTGTGTGTGTGTGTGTGTGTGTGGACTGGACACACTAGACGGTGGTGTTCCGCGTATTGTTAATTAACAAATGACAATAAAAAACTAGATAACTAGTAATATAATAGTGTAGCACCTTTCCCCCCTTTCTATATGAGATTGGGTCGCTACCTGTGTATTCTGTGGTGCTGGTGCATACCTGGCTGGTAAACAGGAGGCAGGAGATCTCAGCGGTGGTGTGGAGAGGACATCAGGACAGGCTCACGCTGGTTCTTTCTGTGACAGCGCCTACAGTCCAAGAGGATCCTGAGGCTTCCAGGATGAACCTCAGGTACACTTCTTCTTAGTAGACCGTTCAAGCATTACACCAGATGAGGTATAACAGGGATTTATTGATAAGGAAAGAGTCCCTTAATATAGTACCCAGACTTGAGGCCTTGACTGTTCTCTTCATAGATACCTTACCCCCTAGTGGGGCAAGGTCTCAGCCTACTCCTCTAGCAGGAGAGAATACTGCTGCATCCTCCTACTCTGAAGGACAGCCCAGAACTCCATTTTACACCCAAAACCTTACTCTATTAAATAGAGGAGAACCCCCCCTCTTTCCCAGGGGAGTGGCTTGTAAGCCGGCCTATCTACTGTCATAGTTATAATAACAATATCAGGCTAATCCTGAACTTTATTGGTAACATAACGCATAGAACAATCATAACAGGCCCTGCATGATTTATCCCCAACACTGCTCACTTCTTACCGGGACTTACAGTGTTTGAGGGACTAGGAAATAGTAGTCCCAGGGGACTGGGCTACAGTAGTAAACTGTGGTACAATAATAACATTATATTATTACTGTACAATAAGACAGAAAATTTAAGAGAGGGAGGAAATTGACAGTGAGTGATTTTGATTTACACTTTGCAGAGTGTTCTTGATTTACCTGGCTGGGTGCTGGTGCAGATGTTGTTGCTGTGGAACTGGTAGTGGTAGTACAAATGTGGCAACTCTAGTAATGTGCACTAACACACTATATGCCGAGAATGAGAAAAAATAAACGTGTATATGTTTAACCCTCCTTGAAACTAATTGACGGTGTTGTTATTTATAAATTATTATTATATTTTAATATACTACTATATAATTTATATAACAGACACAGAAACAGTACTGGAGAAGTGTCCAGGCTACTGAGGCCAGTCAGGCACCACACCAGCCCAGGGAATAGACTGAGAACATAGACAGGGGTCAGTCCAGTCAGTCAGAGGTTAAGGGTTAAGCTACTAGTTTTATTAAGTAAATAAAGTATAAATGTATAACCTATAGTACTACAGCAGCACCAGCAGCATCCCTAACCAATCCGCATACAAACCCAGTCTACATCACAATGGCTTAAACTTGAGACTTCACCCCTATTTATATACGTGTCCTCCCATGTAACTCCATTTTTGTATTCAGATTTCATTTGCAGATTCAGAATCTGGTGGATTTCCATGGATAGAAAAAAAACCTGAATCTTCCTCTTGAGAATTCCACGAATGAAAGGAACTGGCCATTCTGTGTTGATGGATTAGATTCTAGATAGCTCATACTGTAGTCTTATGTACATAAAGAAAAACATCAAGCATCTTAAACAAAAATTAGTATTTTTTCCCCTTCTCCAGAGTGCACCCTTGGATTTTATAAACATACTTTCTAAGGCCTGGGATATCAATCCAGCATTGAGACACATCAACTTTTCCTATCCATAAAGCCACCCCGGGTTGCATTTGTCCACAGGGTAGAAGTGTGGAAAGGCCAATCTGGTCTTTCAGCAACTGCTGGAATACCACATGGTAATACTTGCATGCATTGCAAAAAAGGATACACCTTTCAAGTTCTCCAGGGCTCTCCTGTCTTTCACATCTTCTCTCTGAAAACCTTCCAGGGCTGTCTCTCCCCAAAAGCAGAAAAACAAAAGTGATTGGAATGATATGACCTGCTTTAGAAGGATTGGAGATCAGCCATACACGCCTGCACTGCAGTGCTTTTCTATTTGTTTTGTCTCTCTCTGATGAGGGGGTGTTAACCTGCAACCTGTTTGATTGCAATGACTCATAACACTCAGAAGAAAACAGTATTCATCACACAACTAAAAGTTCCAATAGTAGGCATCAATATGCGCACTAGATTCTAGTTTCTGTAGGAGCCCTAGCTGAAAAATCTAGTGCCTATACAGTGATGAATAAATGCTGGAAACAATACTGCCTGAAATCACTGTTTATACATTACCCAGAAAACTACACATATTTAAAAAAGAAAATTAATTAAAATGTATGTACTCTCCATAATTAATGTTAAAGAAATACAAATATCACTAAAATCTTTAGGTAGTCAGAGAAGGAGAATAAAGAATCCTATGACTTTTCAGTTAACAAAAGAATATGGCTCATAACTGTATATTTATCATATATTTATAGAGTAGGAGAGTGAAAACACCATTAATGTTTGTGACCGTACACGTAACATGTTGAGAAACATATCAACATAATCGTATTCACATGGGCTCGACACTGTCATCCTCAATTAAGAATTTGTTGATTATTAAGCTGTCATTTGACATCGGGGTTGGTATTCATCTGGACCATAGATACTTAGTGCTTTAAATGAAATGCGCCTGGGGGCACAACAAATAAATATTAAAAAAAAAAGGCATTAAGAAAAATGAATTATTTATATGGGTAGGGAAGAATACTGCTTTCTATTAATTAGAACTAATGAATATTCTTTCACGAATCTGGTAAGAAAATGAATGCCCGAGTCTTTGTACACAACAGATCTACCGAGAATATCAGTACCACTGCCCTGTTATTGCTAATTTCAACATTAGTATTTTTTTATTCCAGAAACATAATTTTGCACTAAAATATGACATTTTCTTAGGTTTTCAGCACTAGAGATGTGTGAATGTCTCCACATTGCTTTGCAAACATTTTCACAGTTTTAAACTTAATTTTGCCATGTTTGCAAAAGTTCCCATTATCCAGGAATGCGTGACAATGCAACATTTTCATCAGATTACCAAACAATTTTGCAACTTTAACTAGCAGATCTAGCACATTTTCAAGTTAATACCCCAGCACTCCTCTTGAGAGGCTTGGATTATCATACTTTGCAATTTACTGGTCAGCTTCCAGCTGCTATCACTTCACCTCTGGACTTCTTTGATATGAGCCCACACGAGTCTCCACACCATGCTTCCCCATGACTGCTTCTGTCGACTAAGCCAGCGTGTACAGGGTTAATTTCATCAAGAAAGGACAGACAGCTTGAAAAACCTGGAGATCGTCACCTTCTCCTCCCCCCCCCCCCCCTGCATTTTTGCTGGGATGGTCTGTTTGCTTCCAGTTGCTATCACTTCACCTCAGGACTTATTTGATATGAGAACACACCAGTCTCCCAAAGGCAACAGACTTTAGCAGCACCCAAAGGGCAGCCAAAGGGTGTCAGTCATTTGCTGCCGTTCGCTGATGTTGGAGAGGCTTTGTTACAATTCCCATAATTATTTATTATCGCTAAGGTCGTGAGTATACCCAAAAATAAATGATGACTTATTATTATTATCATCTATTTGTGAAGCGCAACATATACCGCTTCACGGTACAATGGTGGTACAGAGTTATGTATATTACATAAACGTCAAAGAGAAGAAAGAAAACCGCACAATATTGCACTCTAATAGACTAATACAAGGATCGCCAACCTTGTTGTGCCCAAGGTCACACGTGAGAGTTCAAGTGAGAGGGGTGGGCACCAACCAATCAATACGTATGCAAAATACACTTACCCATTTAATTTATAAGTTGCCCCATTATTTTTGTTTCCCAAATGCATAACTTTATATTTATTTATATTAAACCTCATCTGCCATTTACCTGCCCAAGTTTCCAGTCTATATAAGTCCTTCTGGAGAGAAATTACATCCTACTCTGATTCTACTACCTTACACAGTTTAGTGTCATCAACATAGATAGAGACTTTGCTCTCTATGCCAACCTCAAAGTAATTAATAAACAAGTGCAAAATCAGGGGTCCGAGTACCGATCCTTGAGGTACTCCACTAACTTTAGCCCAAGCTGAAAAAGTTCCATTTATTACAACCCTCTGTTGTCTGTCCTTCAACCAGTTTTTAATCCAGATGCAAATATTTTTACAGAGTCCAATTTGCTTCATTTTGTGCACTAACCTCATGTGTGGAACCGTATCAAAAGCCTTTGCAAAATCTAATAGACCACATCAACTGCATTACCCTGGTCTAAAGTCCTACTTACCTCCTCAAAGAAACTAATAAGTGCAGCGGGTACCCCCGGGCTACTTTGCTACCCAATGGGCTGGCAGTAAACCCTGGTATTACAGGCTTGCCAGTAGTTGGTATGGGGTTTTCACCTTTCACCTTTGGTACTGCACTTGAGTGACAGCAGGGGGTGGTACATCCTGTTGTAGCTGGGACTATGGGATGCCCGCCTTCTGGCTGTAGTTAAGGGCAGGACCACCTTAAATTTGGAGGTTGTTCCTTCCCTCTGAAGAAGGCAGGTCACACATCTGGGAGCTTGAGATTGGGGCCAACCCATGTGCTCTTCCCTGCGGGGAGGAGTGAGTGTTATTATACCTCTGCCTCTGCTAGGGAGATGGGGAAGAGCTAGGATGGCTGCGGGTGCCCTTGGCCTGTAGTAACGGTCCAGGGACCATCTCCAGTGATAGCTGAGAGTAAAGAAACTGTATCCGGCAGAAGAATGCTGAGTACTGTAGCTGTCTGTTACTGCAAAGACTGTAGTAATAAACCGTTCCTGTTGCAGTATACCTCCGGCCTGGTGTGTGATCTAACTGGGGGGAGAGTACAAGTTCTACCGTGGGAGATCATCTCCATACAGTACATCCCTGGAGCCTACGGCAGATGGATGCGCTGCACTGCTAAGTATTATGTGGAGTATGGACCCCAGAAGCCTGATCTTGTGTCCCAAAGTAATCGCGGACAACTCAGCCCTCTTGTTACCAGCAGGTGTGCACCACATACACCCTGTAATGGCCCCTATCTGCGATTGGGGGGTAGGGGGGGGACACCATTACATAAGGTTAGATTGGCATGATCAATCCTTCATAAAGCCATGCTGACGATTGCTAATAATTTTGTTTTCCATTAGGTATTCCTGAATATTTTCCCGTATTAAACCTTCAAGTAGCTTCCCCACTATTGATGTCAGGTTTACAGGTCTGTAATTCCCCGGTTGTAATCTGGCTCCCTACATACATGTCGATCCTCCCTATTTATGAGGGAGACACCTCCCTCCCACTCCCTTCCATCTCTTGATTGACTGCAAGGGGCAAAAGAATATATCAGATAGGATTACTCAATCTCCAAATGACAGCCCTGTGTGCTACTGTTCTCAGTGAGTGGGTGGCGTCACTGACATCAAGGGGGCCTGACTAGTATAAATTTAGAGCAAAGTCAGGTACATAATTGGGAGTGGACATAAATATCCAGAGCAGTTGGCATGTATGTTATCTGATTAGAAGGAGGCAACGTGTCCATTTATTTAAATGTGTGACAATTTATGATGTACAAGGCACAAGGCACAAAAGATATGAGTGGCAAAGCAGTCAAATTCACTAATCTGAGCAACTAGTTTTGCTTGCACTGCTATTGGTCACTTCAATAGAAACAGCTTGAGTAAAAAGCACTTCCACAGTTTAGTGATTCTGTCCATGAGCATGTGGTAAGAGAGTTGGGAACAGCATTGAAAAGGCTTTTGTATTGTTAACAAAGTACTAATGGCAATGCTTTTTACATACAGTACAACGTTTTGTATGTCTTGGTGGTTGATAGTGTACAGTATCCGCCAGTGGGATCGGTGTGGGACCGGAAGCCAACCCAGCGGTAAAGTGTGTGTGTTGGAGGCTTATTGTGTGTGTATTAGGGTCATTATTGGGTGTGTATATTGGGGCAGGGGGGTTATTGTGTGTATGTGTATTGGGTGGGGGCTTATTGTGCGCGTGTATATTGGGGTATGGGGGTTATTGTGTGTGTGTATATTGAGATAGGGTAGTTATAGTGTGTATTTATCGGGGCAGGGGGGTTATTGTGTGTATGTGTATTATTGTGTATGTGTATATATAGTGGGGTAGGGAGTTACGGTGTATGTATATTGGGGTGAGGCGGTTAGTACATGTGTGTATTGGGGTAGGGGTGTGTGTGTGTGTGTGTGTGTGTGTGTGTGTGTGTGTGTGTGTGTGTGTGTGTGTGTGTGTGTGTGTGTGTGTGTGTGTGTGTGTGTGTGTGTGTGTGTGTGTGTGTGTGTGTGTGTGTGTGTTTTCAACATAGTATTAGCCCAATATATTAATTCTTCGGTATTTACATTGAAGATCATGGGAGACCTCTCTGTGGAGTGTGTAAGTAGTTTTTTTTTTTGTAACTTAGATTTTATTGCATTTTTCCAAACAAGTGATACAGAATACAGTATACATTACATTCATTTTTAGTGTTAATCTCCGCTATAGACAGTACCGTATGTCAGCTCGTGAGACATGTCCCGGTTTTTCGGGCCCTACTCGACCGGATTGTTTTGGGTAGACTAGCAATAAAGATAATAACATAATTCACATAGTACGATTGATTCAAATTGACAAACACAAAATCAATAAAGAAAAAGAAAAAAAAAAAAAAAAAAAAAAAGGAGGTGGGTAGGAAGGGAGTAAAGGGGTGGCGCGGCTGGAAGAGGAGCATCGACTCGTGCTAGGTCTCTTCACCGCTCCTAGTAAGGTTCTTTGTGGGTTGCGTCCTCTCCAGTTTAACACCTCTGTAATCTACACCTCTGTAAGCACTACCTTTTCCCCACTTATAGGTGCATGTACTGCAATCATCATATACATGCATAACTGATGTAAATAACGCATTTGTAACAGGCTCTATAGTCTCCCCACTTGCGCACAGCTTTGGTACAGGTAGGGAGCCGGTATTACTGTTCAGGGCGTGCTGACGGGCGCATGCGTGAGTTGCCGTTTGCCTATTGGGCGATATGTACTTACTCGTGAGTGTCCTTAAACTGGGGTATGCTGTATACATTATTTCTAATGTGTCATCATACAGTACTCCACAATGCAGAACAATAGCGGTGTAATGAAAATAATAATACAATTACAAAATTAACATACACTAGCACGGTATGTAAGAAGGACCCTGCCCTTAGGATCTTACAATCCAAATGCAATCTACAATATGTAAGAGATCTTGTGCGACATTACTTGAACATTGCTTAAACTTGCCCATTAAATGCTACTAATGTTCTTGTCTTTGACACCCTTCTTTGACCTCACATAATGCTACACTGTTCCATTACACCCCAAGACTTTGCTGATTATTTCAGGACAAGGCGGAAGCTGTCCGCAGAGAAATCCCCTATGTAAATTCCCCACCCCTCCTTCCTAATCCCCTTCCTCCTGCCTTTGACTCCTCTCCAGTTACAGAGGAAGAATTATCTCCGCTGCTTTTCTCCTCAACCACCACTACATCTGGCCTCAACCCCATTTCCTCCCACCTCCTAAAACCTTTTCACTTCTAGCATGGTGCCCATCCAATTATATCTTTAACTCATCTCTTTGGTCTAGTACTTTTCCTAATCTTTTTAAGCAAGCCATTGTTCAACCTAACGTTAAGAATAACACCCTAGACCAGTTGTGCTCCAACTCAGTTCTCAAGGGCTGCCATTAGGCCAGCTTTTAAGGATATCCCGGTCTCAATCAGTGGCTCAGTCATTTTAATTGAGTCACTTGTGCCAAAGCAGGGATATCCTTGAAACCTGGCCTGTTGGTAGCTCTTGAGGACTGAGTTTGAGCACCACTGCCCTACACCCTACCTCCCCTTCTAACTATCGCCTTGTCTCTCTCTTGTCTGTTGCTTCTACACTTTGGGAACAAATAGGTTTTTTTTTACGAATACTTCATTTTCTCAATTCTCATAACCTATTTGACCTTCTCCAATCTGGCTTCTGCACAGCATACTCAACACAAACCATACACGCCAAGGTAGCTACTTACCTCCATACTGCCAAAACTCAAGGAAACTACTCCATTCTGATTCTTCTCAACCTCTCCTCAGCTTACAATAACTCTCTTCAACTTCCCTTACACATTCTTCACTCTTTTAGCATCTGTGACACTGCCTTTTCCTGGTTCTTCTTCTACCCCTCTTACCGTTCCTTTAGTGTCTCATATGCAAACTATGCAGAAGTCCTTCAAGGCTCGGTTTTAGGCCCCTTAATGTTCTCTGTATACACTCTCACTGGGTGACTTAATTGACTCCTTTAGACTAAGCCATCATCTTCATGCTGATGACACACAATATTTATCTATACTATTTCTACACCCTCACTGTGGTTATTGTGATTTATTTCTTGGTCACTTATTTATGTGGTTTAGTCACTGCACTATATTTATATTCTAAATTTTGGGTTAGATAGTAGCGCACAGTATTTTCTCTGTTTTTTAATATTTATCTATACCTGACCTTACACCTGCAGCCCAGTCAAAAAATACAGAGTGCCTATCAGCAATCTCAGTCTCAATGGTCCTATGTCACCTCAAGCTTAACATGGCTAAGCCAGAGCGCCTCATATTCCCTCCCAAACCAGGCGCCATTATTCCCTTCTCCATTACAGTCAATAACATTACTATCCACCCAGCCTCGCAAGCATGCTGCCTTGCCTTATCCTCACATATAAAACACTATTAATAAATCTTGCCTTTTCTTCTTCCTAACATTGCTAAGATACGCCCCTTCCTATGTTTCACTACCACTAAAACACTAATGCTTGCCCTTGTTCTCTCTCGTATTGATTACTGCAATAATTCTTTATTTGGTCTCCCTGTCTCACACCTCTCTCCTTTAAAATCCATTCAAAATGTTGCTACTCCAATCATCTCCTGCTCTTTTAGACACGTATCTGCTTCTGTCCTCCTGAATTCTGCTTGTTTCCTATTCATTTCTGTATAAATTACAACCTTCTCCTCCTTTCTTATAAGGCTCTGCACTTCTCTGCCCTGCATATACCACAACTCTGAGCTCTCATTACACCCCTACTCATCTCTTACACTCAACCCAAGGTTGTCACATGTTTGCACATTTAACCTCTACAGCCCGCTCCCATCTTAAACCTTCTTCACTAATCTCTCGCTTCTTATTGAACATTCTTCCAGTCAATATTAATCAACCATCTTTATTTTCCATATCCAAAGCCCAGTTGTTGAAAATTCACCTCTTTAAGAAGCATCTTATGTACAGGCGGTCCTCGTTTTACGACGCTTCGTTTTACGACGAACGGCTTATCCGACGCTTGTCAATGCATCCCTATGGCCCGTTTTACGACGCCCGAACGGCTTATCCGACGCTCTTACGACGCTTTAAAAAATTGCTACAAATGAACAACCAGACGGCTGCAGGCTAAGGAGATCATTCTGAACAGTCTGTGTGAAGGTTTGGTGGTGTATTTTAGGCCCTAAACCATGGCTGATCAAAGCAAAAAGCAAAGTGCTGTTACTCCAAAAAGGAATAGAAAATCTATAACTTTGGAGACCAAGCACAACATCATAAAGCGCTCTGAGAAAGGAGAGACGAACACAGAAATTGGACGTTCCTTGGATATACCTCGCACAACTATTGTGACTATAATAAAAGACAAGGCAAGAATCCTGGAACAGATCAAGGGCTCAGCACCTATGCAAGGTACGACAATAAGGCAACGTGCTGGGCATATTGCTGAGGTAGAAAAACTCCTCATCATATGGCTGGAAGATCAATCCCAGCGTCATGTGCCCATTAGTTTAGCCTTAATTCAGGCCAAGGCTTTGAGTCTGTATGAGGACATTAAGCAACAGCATGGAGAAGGGGCCACTGAGGAAACGTTCACTGCAAGTAAGGGCTGGTTTATGCGGTTTAAAGAGAGGGCAAACTTGCATAACATTAAAGTGACCGGTGAAGCTGCTAGTGCTGATGAGGAGGCAGCTAAAACCTTCCCTGTTACATTGGCCAAAATTATAGAGGACGGTGGCTATTGCGCACGTCAAGTGTTCAATGTTGATGAGACTGGGCTCTACTGGAAGAAAATGCCCAGTAGAAGCTACATTGCAAGAGAGGAAAAATCTATGCCCGGGTTTAAAGTTGCAAAGGACAGGCTGACTCTTCTGCTTGGTTCAAATGCTGCAGGTGATTTCAAGCTAAAACCTTTGCTTGTTTATCATGCAGAAAACCCTAGGGCATTCAAGGGTTATGCAAAGCACACACTTCCAGTGATTTGGAAGTCCAACCGTAAAGCATGGGTAACAGGGAGCCTTTTTGAGGACTGGTTCCAGCATCAATTTGTTCCGACTGTGCAATTATATTGCATGAACCAGAACCTCGATTTCAAAGCGTTGCTGCTCCTGGACAATGCTCCTGGCCATCCCGTGTACCTGGATGACCATCATCCAAACATCATGGTGGTGTTCATGCCCCCCAACACCACCTCACTGATACAGCCGATGGACCAGGGTGTTATCGCTTCCTTCAAGGCCTACTATCTTAGGCGAACATTTGCCCAGGCCATCAGAGCAACCGATGTGGAAGGTGGTCCAACCCTAAAAGAATTTTGGAAGGGTTACAACATTCTTCATGCAGTGAGAAACATCGGAGAGGCATGGAATGAGGTGAAACAATCCAATCTAAACGGAGTTTGGCGTAATTTGTGCCCGGATTTTGTGTCTGATGTCCAAGGCCTTACAGAGACTGTTGCAGAAGTTACAGAAACTGTTGTGCAAATGGCCAGAGATCTCAACTTGGAGGTGGAAACCGAGGATATTGAGGAGTTGCTCGCCTCACATTCTAACGAGTTGAGCAATGAAGACCTCATGCAATTAGAGGAGCAAAAAATTGCTGAAGAGGAGGCCCACCAATCTGCTGATGTGGCACAGCCACAGCCACGTAAATCTTTGTCTAGCAAAATGTTGGCTGCGGCATTCAAGCACATTGATAGCGCACTGGCCATATTTGAGGACAATGACCCTAACATTGAACGGAGTTCAACAGTCAGTCGTGGGGTGTCTAACCAAATCAGCTGCTATAGAGAGATCTACACGCAGAAAAGGAAAGGATCTGTCCAGACTTCAATGAAGAGGTTCTTCAAGAGGCCGAAACCTTCAACCGCACCTACATCACCTCCAAAAAGTCCGTTGTCTATTGAAGATTCCCCCCCCCCATCATCTTCCTCCAATAATTGATGTGTTTTTTTTTTTGCTCGTGTACATTTCTGTACAGAATACAGCATAGTTTTATTTTTATAGTTTTATTTTACAGTTCTGTAATCAATAAATATAATGTTTACATCATAATCTATGTGTGTGCTGCATATCTTATTGCTTGAGTAACATTTTCTGTGTATTTTAGCATTAAAAATGCCTTCAGGAACGGAACGTTTAATTTAAACTGTGTTCCTATGGGAAAACGGGTTTCGCTTTACGACGCTTCGCTATCCGACGTCATTTTGAGTAACGCATTGCGTCGGATAACCGAGGACCGCCTGTACATGTAATATGTTGTAATTTACCACAGCACTTATCCCCTTTGTTTGTAATTTAGTTACCTTATATTGTAACTTTGTAAAGCGCTACATGCATGGCGCTATACAAATAAAATTATACATACCATTTCTTTTTAAATATATATGAGTTTGTGAAATACTGAGGTGCCAAGAAAATAAGCTTGCATCTGATTCTAAGTTTGTCATCTACTAATCGATAAGGTTAATGAGTGACGAAAAAACCTGTGATTGATTGATTTAAGCAGTCTATTCACAAAGAAGAATCTCTTGATATTTTCTTTTATTTACCGCTTTACCTAATGTGAGCCATTTATGTTCTTGAAAAAATGTGTCTTTTCTCCTTGGGTCTCAGGTGCAAAAACATTAAATTATAAATGAACCAACCATGGGTTTATTGCAGCTGTGTTGTTCTATCATTTATAGTGCTTTAAACATTACCAGACCATAAAATATACTATGTACATTATTGTTAAAATGTTATGTTAGTGTAGCCATGGCTGGTCCAGACTGCCTCTCTGCCCCCTGTCACGTAAGTCCTTAGAAGTTACAGACTGTGGCAGGCTATCGTAGGGGCATTGACCCCCCCCCCCCCTCATGCTGACTCTCTGAGTGGCAGGAGTGGGGGTGGCACAGGATCTGTGTATAGCCAATAATGGTGCAGACCTTATGCCCTCCCCTTCTGGTGTCTCAGAGAGGAAGTGCTAAATTATAGAGAGTTCTCTTCCACCCATCCTAGTGAGAGGAGGTGTGTGCTGTTTCCTCCCAGCTGGGGGTGAGACATGCCAGTTAGTCCCTCCTGGGCATTTTCTCCCTCCTGGGCTGCCTGAGCAAGAGAGATCAGAACTGAGAGCATGGCCTCAATATTATCCGAGGGCCAAGCATCATCCAGAGGCCTGGGACCCATCTCAACCTATCCTGCATCCACTGTATGGCAATCAAAGTGGATGTCCAAATAAAGCATCCCTTAAATATACCCCTGCCCGAGTCTACAGTCTATTGGGTAGAGGTATACTCTGAAGTCTGCCATGGGGGGGGGGGTCTCTGGGAACCCAGAAGCCCGCTATGGCTAGAGGCGCTGACACCCTGAGTGAGCTCTAAAGATCACCGAAAGCCTGTCCTGTTACCCCACAACACTGCGGACACTCAGCTCTCCTGGACCCTCACAGGTATGACTGCACCACAGACCGCAGCAGCAGCAGCAACATCTTCCTGAGAGTGGGGGAAACAGGGCTACTTTAGTTTAGTATTTAGATAGCTATATATATAGTGCCGGACTGTTGCGCATGCGCACATTGGCGCTCTTTGTGAAGCTAGGTGAGCTACCATGGATGTGAGGGACGCTATGGGTCGCGCATGCGCGATCGAGCATGTGCGGCGGTCAGCTGGTCTAAATAGTCTGCACGCCGGAGTCTCTTCACCTTGCGGACGCCACACACATTAAAAACCACTGTAATACTTTATTAGAGGCGGAGATACATAGGCTTATGACGTCAGTTGGGACAACTCATAACTGATGAGCCTACCCACTGAGCTGTTTGCTGTGACATGACTAGAACAAGCATTGTGATTGGTACATTTAGACTCAGCTGTTGCTGTTGATTTTCGTGGGTGTTTGAGCTAATTTTATTGGGTATTTGGGTGTTTGGGTGCACTGGTGGGGGTATAAGTTAGAGTGACTTTTATTCTAACACTGCACAACCCTGAGGTAGGTTCCGTTTGTAGGAACCGAAACGTTGGTTCTTTGAGTGTTCATCTCTCCAATACATCACTTTGAAGTATGTCCCTTGTGTGCTGTCTCTCCTTACTGGACTACAATCTGGTAAATTGCCTTTATTATTCTCTATGGGACTAGCATATATATATAGCTTTAAAAAAAAATTGAAATAGAGAAATCATAGATTTACCATATATTTCAGTTGGTGCCCACTGGATAAAAAAAGGAAAAAGCCATAACATGTTTTGTATCAAAGTCTCCGAATTAGAATAGGTGGGGGCAAAAAAAATGACTTATACAACTTTTTGCTTTGTATACTCTCAGAATATCAATCAGTAAGTAGTGCACTGCTAAACTTCATGGGGCCACTACACAGCCCCATGGAGATTAGCATGACAATTAGGTTAAAAACATAGAAAGGGACATGCTATCATATTACACCTGCATTTTATGACCGAATAGGCAGACATTACGGTTTTCAAACGATCTGAAATCAATCCCAATTCTGGATGATGCATAGGGAGAGGCAGCTGTGGTGTGCACCTGTATTGCAGAGCGTGTGTAGGATCGTTTTTAATGACATCACTGGTCAGAGGGCACCAACTGCAATGGTAAATAAATGTACTCCACTTTGGAATTGTTTTCAAAGTCTCAGATATCTCTCTAGGTCTCCAGTTGCTGACTAACATTAAATAATGCCACTAAAAAAATCTGTCTAGTATACTTTAGATTTATTTTTCAGTAGCAAATAGAAAGCAACCCAAACTTAATCAGCAATTTTAGACTGGATTGATAGAAAAGATTGCATTGTCAATGATGGATCCCCTGAAGCCATCTTCAGCACATAAAGTGCTGTTTCGATTGTGCATTTTTTTGTGAGTGGAAATGTGCAAATAATATCAGTCTGTAGTTTGTTTGATTGGGATCACTTTTTCCCTACACAATCTGTATTTTTTTTTCCCAGACAAATATGTCTATGAAAACCATGTTTTCCCTCTTACTAATAGTAGCCCTGATTCCCTGATGGATAAGAAGATCCTTGTTGCACAGTGCAGAAAATTTCTGCTGATACAAATCTCTGGTGCTTGGTACTTGTCGAAATAATAGCTGCAGTGACACTCCCGGATCACAAGGCTGGCATTGTTGGAGCATACATTGCTTTAAACAAAAACAAAAAATAGACTGTCCGCTTCTATTTACCATTTCATACATTCTAAAGTAGTGCATGCTAATGAAGAACATACAAATGAGGCAGAATAAACAGCTACCTTGGCCATTACTTTGTCTACAAAACAGATGTATTTACAGATTTTATTTCAGTTATTCTTTTTGTCAAAATGTATACAACAGAACAATTTTAGGCCTCGAGTCAACAAACTTAATTAGGCAAACAATGCAGTATTATAGCCCCCCCAAATAGTTATTTTTATGGTGCAAGTCATCAACTTGGTGCTGCTAAAAAGGAAGCATGTTTTACTATATTCAATAAAAATATTGGGACGGCATCAAAATGATTAAATACTGAAAATTGTACCATTTTGATGCCAATCCTCAAGTCCTGATATTTATCAGAACCAGTCTAACGCCATTATAGATGCTATTACACACTGAGGCAAGATAAGCTAGACCAACATTGAATAGGTGAAACATGAACTATAACACATTTAACCCATATTAAGTTCTTAGTAGCCCAAGTCGTCAGCTAGTCATGGGTTTCCATGGCTAGTTGACCAGTAAAGGCTATAAATAGGTTTATGTGCTAATACAATTATACCCACCTACCCCCACTTGGCTACCTTAGTGGCTAGTAAGGCATTGCTAACTGCTAAGGTGCACGAGGGGTTAACCCTGTCACCAGCACTCCCGAGGGTCCTAACCACCCTCACCAGGGCAACTTCCCCCAACACCCACCCACTCCCCCTACCTCCACTCCCTCAACAAACATATTCCTCCTCCCCCTGTTGAATAACGGCCAATAGCCATATTAGTCAAATTCGACTAACAGTTCATTTGGCCACTAAAAATACACACATATAGTAGAAAGGGCTACGCCCAACTTATGCATATGCAGCAAAAAAGAAACCAACAATCCTGCTCTTATAATTCAAAATAAATAATGGTAGTGTGTGGTAGTATGTATCGGTACCTTTCACTATGGATTGACGGATCAAATGACTAAGCTGTTCTATATAAAATCCCAAAGACAAGATGGACACCTGATCGCAAAAAATCTGCAATGGTGTTAGTCACATCATAAAGCATGAAAGAGAATCAACAAATAAATTCCTAGAACCTGGTACATGTATTGCCCTATGTTATGACATCAGTTAATACAAAATTATGCAACAACCTCTCAGCTGGTGACAAATTAAGCAAAAGTGTATTAATTGCTATAACCACACTCATGTCATCTGACTTAAACAAGTCCTACTGTTTCTCCAACAATTCCCTCCAAAGCTCCATGACCACAATCAGACGAAAAAATTCCTGAACTAGTATATTCAAACAAAACCCCAATTTTACCTAAGGCTCTGGCCACAGCTTTGCACACAAATGGCCATGGAAGAAAGCCTCAAAACCTAAGCCTACCTGTAGCATTAATAAACAACACAAAGTTTGAATTGCACATTGGGTCCCTGGTCCACGTAGTTAGTTCAGCAAGAAAATTTTCCATAGTTTTAATGACTTTATCGGAAGCCCTAAGATGTTTAAAATGAAGCAGGGATCTGACTCCAACTGCAGCTATCGATAGCTGATGAGAAAATATCCAGCCCTTTGGAAAACTACGCCAGGCATAAGATAAATGACCAAGATAAAGCTGAATCTTTAAAATTCTGCAAACGCTCTCATTTGTCTTGAGATAAACGCAAAAACATTTCTTTTGAAAATTATCGCTGTCCTAGGACCATACATTTTGGGGGCATTTGGTACATCAAACTCTTTGGCTACTCACTGACAATAGACATACACGTATCCACCTGCCGTGGGCCCAATAGAATTTTAATATTTGACAATACCCAATCACCTCAATATCTGAGACTTTTGGTCTAATAAGAGACCGGTTCTTCTGGCCCAAGATGAGGGAATCGGTGGAACAACATTGCTGCAAATGCTTGCGGTGTATACAGCGGAAACCCCTGCTTACCAGAGCAGCTCCAATGGCCCATCTGAAGAGCTCGGGTCCCATGGATCTTGTTTGCATGGATTTCCTGTGCATCGAGCCAGATTCAAAGGGAATCGGGAATGTGCTAGTGACCACGGACTACTACACCCGTTACGCCCAAGCCTTCCGACCTAAGACCAGAAGACTCTCATGGTGGCTAAGGTCTTATGGGAGAGGTATTTCGTACACTATGGGCTACCGAACCGCATACACTCAGATCAAGGGAGGGACTTCAAAAGCAAGCTCATCCGAGAGTTGCTGAAGCTTCTAAATATTGAAAGTCCATAATGACTCCGTATCATCCTGAGGGAGATGCTCTACCAGAACGTTTCAACCGGACCCTACTGGATATGTTGGGGACTCTGAAGGACTCTGAGAAGGCCCCTTTAGGCCCCAGGTAGGCTCTGAGCCACCAGTTTAAGTACTGTAGGGACTGCCCCTAGCTTTAGGGATTTCCCTATAGTGCTCAGTGCCAAGAGACTGCTGTTGCTGTGGATCTGGTGAGAGACCCTTCACTGGAGTTCACACTGCGCGGGCACAAGCCAGCACCCTATGGCGTGAGGGGATTGGTGTCGGAGGCCCTGCTGCGTGGGACCTACTACAGCATTACCCTACTGTCAATATACCCTGGTCTGGCCTGAGAATAGGAAGGTACCATCGTGCACCAGCACATCACAAGGGGGGTAGCACTGCCCTTACACACACACACTTTGGGTAGGATCCACCTTGTGGACATCAGGGTTTCAGGTGCCCAGGGCACCCTCAGTACTTTGGGGGAACTATCATTGTGTGATGTCTTTATTATTGTTATGAAGTGTGTGTAATTGTTTTATTGTGTTATTACTGTGTTAGTAAAGTGTGTTATACACATTGGTTGTATTATTACTGTCGTATTGTTTCCTATGAGGAGTAAATCCCGCCTACGCTGGGATCCTCATAGGTGGAGGCGCTGCACTGAGAAAGAGCTCACCCCAGGCTCCCAGGAGTGGAGGCTCAGGCCTCCTGTGAGCATACAGGTATCAGCAGCATGCGTAATTGCCCATGGTTTCCCATAGGGAAAGGGGGTTACAGATACATTTCCCTGTATTGGCTGATATTTTGTGCACCAAATTTCTCTGCAATATACAGGTCCGGAAATAATTGGACACTGAAAAGAGTTTTCTTATTTCGGCGGTGTACCAAAATAAATTCAAGTTACAATTAAATAATATGGGCTTACAGTGCAGTCTATCAGCTTTAATTTGAGGGTATTCACATCCAAATTGGAGGAAGGGTTTAGGAATTACATCTCTTTAATATGTAGCCCCCTCTTTTTCAAGGGACCAAAAGTAATTGGACAATTGACTCAAAAGCTGTTTCATGGACAGTTGTGGGCTATTCCTTCGTTATTTCATCATCAATTAAGCAGGTAAAAGGTCTGGAGTTGATTCCAGGTGTGGCATTCGTATTTGGAAGCTGTTGCTGTGAACCCACAACATGCGGTCAAAGGAGCTCTCAATGCAAGTGAAACAGGGCATCCTTAGGCTGCCAAAAAAAGAAAATCCATCAGAGAGATAGCAGGAACATTAGGAGTGGCCAAATCAACAGTTTGGTTCATTCTGAGAAAAAAAGAACGCACTGGTGAGCTCTGCAACACAAAAAGGCCTGGACATCCACGGAAGACAACATTGGTGGATGATCGTAGGATCTTTTCCATGGTAAAGAAAAACCCCTTCACAACATCCAGCCAAGTGAAGAACACTCTCCAGGAGGTAGGCATATCATTATCCAAGTCTACCATAAAGAGAAGACTTCAAGAGAACTCTTTTCCCTCTCTGCTGAATCTCGCGGTCCGTGCCCCTATCACCCTGGGAGCATGCGCAGTGCAGCGGTTGAGGTTCACTCCCTCTGAACCCACGAGTATCGTGGCTGTGGATGTTTGCTATCACTTTGCTGGACACTTTGCTGGACTGGTCTAAGTACTTTCTGTTATCTTTTTTGGCCATTGTTATTGTCATTTGCCATTTCCATGCCTATCTGTGTGTGCAACAAGAGACAGGGGGTGCCCAATGCTACATCCCATTGACAAAACATTTATGATGAAAAGTATAAAGTAAAATACTTCAATAATAATAATAATATTAAATACTTGGTTATTTGTTAACCCTTTGGCCAAAGCGTCATAAGCCTGCATACCAACGTCAAGGTATAACCAAATTAATGCAGGTCCTACACTACACTACACTGTGAACCCTTCCTTTTACCTCTATAAGAGGGGAAGAACCAGTATAGGTCTTGTTCCTGCAGCAAATGAAATGACCTCCCAAGTTAAAAAGGTGAAGGAGGAGTGAGCTCTGGGGGGAGGTGCCACAGCCACCAATTGACTGCTACCAGTCAGACATAGATTAACACACATTCGCAACTAGCTCAAACTCCCACACCCACCACATGATGAATATATATTTATGTCATCCAGAGAGCTACTGAGCGTGGCAATTGCATACAACAAGAGATAGGGGGTGCCCAATGCTATATCCAATTGACAAAACATATATGATGAAAAGTATAAAGTAAAATACTTCAATAATAATAATAATATTAAATACTTTGTTATTTGGTTAACCCTTTGGCCAAAGCGTCATAAGCCTGCATACCAACGTCAAGGTATAACCAATATGTTTTGTCAATGGGATGTAGCATTGGGCACCCCCTGTCTCTTGTTGTATGCAATTGCCACGCTCAGTAGCTCTCTGGTTGACATAAATATATATTCATCATGTGGTGGGTGTGGGAGTTTGAGCTAGCTGGGAATGTGTGTTAATCTATCTGTGTGTGCCTAATCTATAGGTTTCGTTTATATATGTAACTAATTTACATCAAATGTTTGTTACTCTCATACTAGTACCTCACACAGGGAGCCTAATTTTAGGTTGCCTTGACCGTCCGGTCTGAGTGTTCTGATGCAAGATATTTTCTTGCCTCTACACCTTTATATACACAGGCTCTGTTCATGCAGTGTAGTTTTGTTCCCCATACTTTAGGTTCAGTTTATTACAGCTTTGCAGGTCACCACTGCTCCTTTTTAACCATTTATATTTGTATGTGATGAATAAATTTTTTGATACATTTCGTATATGTTAGAGTGCTATTTTGGGGATTCTTTCCTTCTGTGTCAGTATTCATATATTTTCTATCCCCAGCACCGCCAGTAGTGTCTATTACTCACACTTTACCCAACTGGTTTTAGCACACTTCATTTTAGGTCTTATATATATATATATATATATATATATATATATATATATATATATATAGTGACAAATGGCTTACTCAGGGGGCTCCGCCGTCTGTCCGGATCCACTAGAGGAGACATGAAACAATGTTCCCTTAAGCAATTTTCTGCCTGGATTGTTCAGTCCCAGCCACTGAGACTGCAACACTTTTAAAACAATGTACAAAAGAAACCATGCTCAAATGAGCAATAACTAGACACAGGATCACCCTGACTAGGGTTGGACAGCTTGCCCACTTCCAACAAATCAAAATAGCAAACTTCACAGTCAAAGGTAGTACACAAAGGATTTGCCCATTAAGGGGGAAGGGTTTCTCCTTTCTGCTTGCTGCCAGCCTTCCTGCCTCCAGGCTTTTGGAGATAGGGGAAACGAACCAGGAAACCAGCTTTAAATACCTGTTTTCTAATTAGCAGGACAGGTGACAGAAATCAGGCAGCAGACAAACTCTGGTCTGGATCCCTCATCCTTCAGTTCCAGCGCCTGCAAAACTGTGGAATGGAGGATATCCATTCTGTGGCTGCACTTTCCAGCCTAAACAGGATAGAAGCTGTCCAGTATCCTGGGAGCCCTAAATATCGAATTTCTCACCATTCCCTGGTTTCTGTCACTATATATATATATACATACCATACGATACCGGTTGCAACACGACATCAAGGGACAGCACGCAGGTAAGTAGATCATCCATCTATATTTGATAGAAGACACAAAAAACGACGTTTCGGTCCCCCAGTGGGACCTTTCTCAAGGTGGTGTATCAAGTATCAAGTATGTGTGTGTATCAAGATATATATATATATATATAGATATATTTATATAGCAGGGTCCCCCCTGGTCCCCCTTACCCTCGCTCCGGTGGGGGCTGTTGCTGCTGCGGGGGCACCCGACGGTGTCGGAGGCAGGGCGTCGCCATCTTGGTTGTGTCGCGGAGGTTCGCGCATGCGCAAAAGCGACGCGGTGGCCATTTTGGTAAAGGAGAAGTGGCAGCAGAATCAGGGACGGCCCACAGTCGCTCATGCCCAGTTAGCGGCGCCGGCGGCCATTAGAAGTTCGGACATGCGCAGTACCCATAGCGCACGTGGCCCCAATGCTAATGGGGGCCATGGAGGACAAAAGCCCCCAGAGTGCTTAGAGGCAGACAGGCCACCTGACACCAGGGAGCCAATAAGGCTTACAGCTTTCCCTGAGAGGAAAGATACATTGTTGTGTACTGCAGTGAGTTGTCAGAAGAAGCTGGGACACAGACAGGGGAGGGTGGGTAAGTGTAGAGAGCAAGTGGTTCATACACCAGGCCAGACATCCCCCTTAGGCCCCAGATAGGCCCCAATCACCTCAGCTTGTTGTTATTACAGGGACTCTCCTTATATAGGGACAGGGTCCTGTAGAACCCAGACAAGTGAGGGTACAGCCAGGAAGCGTGGATCTCCTGGTATTGCTGTGAATGTGAATCACTCTCTGCGGCTGCAGAGATAAGAGACTTTCCAAAGGTGGATCACTCCATGCGGGAGCCACCCACCACCATGCAGAGTTTCAGGACGTCGCCGAGGAGATAGCAGAGCTGCGGATCCTTTGTGAAGTGTCTGCAGCCCCAGGTGCTGGAGCATTGGGGCAGGTATTGTATTTTAAGTGCACCATCTATAAACATCCTCATACTTGTGGGCCACACGGTCACCACACACTTGGGGTTTGGGTGTGGGACAGTGGACATGGTGTGGGGACACGGTGGAGGGTTAAGCCCTGCGTTGGCGCTTTGGGTAGTTGTGCCATTAGTATTATAGAGTGATAAGAGTTTATAGAGTGAGAAGTGTATGCATATTGTTATAGTAAAGACCGTTGCTATTTTACATCCAGTGTATGTGTTCATTTGAATGTATCCTGCGAGGAACAACTCCCGCTCTGCTGGGAGCCATCGCAGGTGGAGGCGCTGCACTATATAGTATTGTTCCAAAGGATACACCTCAGGCTCTCACTGGCGGAAGCTCAGGCGTCCTGTGAGCCTAAGGCTGAGTCCCCGCTGGCGCTGAGCTCGCTTGGCGCTTGGTGCTTGGGGCGCTAACCTTCTTCCATGTGAATCAGCACATCACCTGTCCTGCTGTGCTCGCGCGCTCATGTGCGTGCACACACGCTCTCCCAAGCGTTCTGCTTGGGGAGACAAGGGAGAGATACTTTGGTGCTGAGAGCAGGGTCACATGAGAGACGTGGAAAGGAGGGGGGGGGAGAACAAACGGACTGAGAGGGGGGGCAAATGGACTGAGAGGGAGGGCAAACGGACAGAGGGGGGCCAAACGGACAGAGGGGGGCCAAACGGACAGAGGGGGGCCAAACGGACAGGGGGGGCAAATGGATAGAGGGGGGGCAAATGGACAGGGGGGGGGCAAATGGACAGAGGGGGGTGGAGCAAACGGACAGAGGGGGGGGCAAACAGACAGAGGGGGGGGGCAAACGTGGTGCTGCTGTGTGGTGGGGGGGGGCAAACTGAGTGCTGCTGTGTGGTGGAGGGGTCAAACTGTGTTGTGTGGTGGGGAGAAGGGAGAGAAAGGGGGAGAGAGAAATAAAGGGGGGAGAAAGAGAGGGGGGAGAGAGAGAGGGGGGGGAGAGAGAGGGGGGAGAAGGGAGAGAGGGGGGGGAAGAGAGAGAGAGAGAGAGAGGAGGGGGGAGAAGGGAGAGAGCGAGAGGAGAGAGAGAGAGAGAGAGAGAGAGAGAGAGAGGAGGGGGGAGAAGGGAGAGAGAGAGAGGGGGAGAAGGGAGAGAGAGAGAGGGGGAGAAGGGAGAGAGAGTGAGAGAGAGAGAGAGAGAGAGGAGGGGGGAGAAGGGAGAGAGAGAGAGGGGGAGAAGGGAGAGAGGGGGGGGAAGAGAGAGAGAGAGAGAGAGGAGGGGGGAGAAGGGAGAGAGCGAGAGGAGAGAGAGAGAGAGAGAGAGAGAGAGGAGGGGGGAGAAGGGAGAGAGAGAGAGGGGGAGAAGGGAGAGAGAGAGAGGGGGAGAAGGGAGAGAGAGTGAGAGAGAGAGAGAGAGAGAGAGAGGAGGGGGGAGAAGGGAGAGAGAGAGAGGGGGAGAAGGGAGAGAGAGTGAGAGAGAGAGAGAGAGAGAGAGGAGGGGGGAGAAGGGAGGGAGAGAGAGAGGAGGGAGAAGGGGGGAGAAGGGGGGCAGAAGGGGGAGAGAGATAGAGGGGAAGGGTGAGAGAGAGGGGAGAGAAAGCAAGGTGGGGAGAGAGGGGGGTGGCCAGGAGAGAGAGGGGGCCGGGAGAGATAGCGCGGGGGGGGGGGAAAGAGGGCAATGGGGTGGAGAGAGAGAAAGAGAGCAATGGGGGGGAGAGAGAGCAATGGGGAGGGGAGAGAGAGAAAGAGAGAGAGAGCAATAGGGGGGAGAGAGAGCGCAGGGGGGAGAGAGGGAAATGGGGTGGAGAGAGAGAAAGAGAGCAATGGGGGGAGAGAGAGCAATGGGGAGGGGAGAGAGAAAGAGAGAGATCAATGGGGGGGGAGAGAGAGAGCAATGGGGGGAGAGAGAGAGAGCAATGGGGGGGACAGAGAGAGAGAGAGCAATGGGGAGGAGAGAGAGAGCAATGGGGGGGAGAAAGATGAGGGAAGGGGGGGATATATATATAGAGAGAGAGACACACACACAGAAACACAGACAGCCCCTATACAGCCAATGACACACACCCTCAAGTAATAGCCACGCACCCCACTCCTGCTCTAAAAATGTTGCAGGACAGCGATCGCTCATGCTTGAGAGCTGGTGACATCACCGCTCTCCAAGCATGAGCGAGATCAGCGGCCGCGGGGCCACAGCCTTACAGGTAAAGCACCACACTGGTAACACATATAGATTCTCCTCACATGCACCCTATCTGCGATTGGGGAGGGGGATATGGGTTATATATATATATATATATTTATAATTCACAAAAATCCGATGTTTTCAAGTGTGCTCTACTCAAACAATTTGGCACAGTAAGTCCCGAGATCACTTCCTTACAATAACTCCCAGTGTGTGTCACTCTTTGGGGAGTCTTCCGTCAACTGGCGTTGAGTCAGCTACATTCCAGACAAGAAAGGATCCCAGTCAGAATATCAGAATATCAGCTCCTTCTCCGTATGGTGGTATCATCACCGGTCAACGCCACTTCACACAACAACACGTTTAACCCTACGCGTTTCTTCAGATAAACTGATTTAATCAGGAGATGGGTTCTGGTAGCGCATGTATCGTATATATAGCACCAGAAACCAATCAAAAGAGAACTATCAGATATACACCTGTGTACCTATTGATTAAAATCTCTAAGACTAGCATACAATCTACTGTAAATATAGTGACATACAGTTATATAATAGAAAGCCTTCCTATGCAAACATCTTTGTGTGACATGGTATGTCCCATAATACCTCTCTTTTCCACATAGTGTATCTGTTATGTAAGCCCCTGTAAGTTCGGGGCATTAATGGGTTAATCTATGGGTCAGTGACAGCCCCCCCCCTCCCTCTTATGCTCCACTTGTAAGTGAAGGAAGTAAGGTGGTGACTCATGGTCTATGTAAGCCTATCAGGGATAGGTACAGTTCATGAGCCCGCCCCTTCCAGAGACTTCTAAGTGGGAGTATCAAATTTAGTTAGTCTTGTGCTGAGAGGAGAAGAGCGCACAACGGCTATCAGCCTTCCCCATTGGGGAAAGCATGCCCCCCCAGGCTCAGGCCTGGGGACCATTAAGATTCATTGACCCCCTACTACCGGGGTATGCACCCTCCAGAAGTCTGGGACTTCGGAGATTCCATTCTGCTGCAATGAAGAGCTGCAGTGATGCACAATAAACCCTGTTCAATATACTGTACCTCTGCTTGGGTGTCAGTTCCCGGGCAGGAGGGGTAAGAGGTGTTGTGGTGGGAGCTGATGTACTGCAACCCAGGAGCCCATCACAACTGGAGGCGCTGAAATACCAACAAGAAACTCAGATATCACCATGAGCCTGTCCTGTCACTACCATCATGCAGACGACTCATTATTTCCAAACAGGTACCGCACCACACACATTAGTAATACAGCGGATCTCCCAGAGGGGGGTGTGGGGGGGGGGGGGGGGACAGTGTTACATTTATCATAAATTTTAGCTGAAAAATACAACATATGTTAACATTACACTAGGATCGGGCACTTTTTTCTTCTTTTTTTCTATTCAGGTCATGTGAAGGGAGGCTGTTGTACCCGCGAAGAAGGCTGCCAGTATCCTAAAAGATTTATCAAGATTTACCAATTGTGATTGCATCTATATTAGACTATTTTTATGGTTTTGCTGTCTTGGACTCTTTCTACATATTTTTTTTACATTTCAGCAATTTTGTGTTTTTTATATCAGCAGCAGTACTGTCATTATATGAATCTATATAGTTCATCATATTAATTTGTTTAGCTAGTTTATTAGTGATAACATTGGTATTGAGTTATTATAGATTATTATCTGGATTCAGTCTAACTACAGTAGGGGCATTATATTATCAATTTTTTTTTTTACTTTATAATATTAGGTGCAGGCTTATATATATATAGACGAACAGAAATGAACGAACTCAAAGTACATATGCTTAACCTGATTTATTAAAGTGGACAGATCTTGATACAGGTCCCTATTGGGGACGGAAATGTCGATCCACTTTAATAAATAACCTTAAACGTATGTACTATGAGTGTGCTGATAACTGTTCCTCTACAGCAGGGGTGCGCAAAGTGGGGGGCGCAAGATTTCCTTGGGGGGTGCAGCTGTTACAGAGTTTGGTGCTTCCCCAAAGGCATTTAAAATAAATGCCAGGGATTGCGCGAGGCCTCTGAAACTTTTCAATTACCTGGAGTTCCAGCGACGTGCCTCCATGGCAACCGGTGTCAAATGACGATGCGAGTCAAGTGACATCACGTTGCCATGGCAACGTGATGTCACATGACCCCGCTGTGTCATTTGACGCCGGAGCCGTGCAGGGAGGGGGGACACGAGCCGGAGGGGAGAGGAGACAGGGGGTGCATGTAGGTAAGTTAGCGCACCCCTGCTCTACAGCATATCAAATTCCACAAACTCTGCACTTCACTCGTATCCCAGCTGTGGTGTGCGAAGCCCTGCCTGCTGCTTCTATATACACACAAAAATCTAAAAAGCTGGAGGCACATTCCTTTATACCAAGAAAAAGAACAGAAAAGAATTGTGATTACATCAACGTTTCGGTCTTGATCGTTGGCCTTGAGGAAGGTCCCGGGGGGAGCGAAGACCCTGAAGAAGGTCCCCAAGGGGACCGAAATGTCGGGCCTGTGTGCAATTTGAATGCAATAAAATAAGCTTTTGACCTAACTTAGTGTTGTGCTGGTAATATAGATCACTTGTGAACGAAATTTGACTATCCATTATCTACTCTACCGTGCACCACAATTGCATCTTTATAGACTCTTTAAACCCTGTGTTTATGGCCAATTATATATAGATAAATATACATATATATAAACATACGCTTAAGGTAATTTATTAAAGTGGACAGATCTTGAGACAGGTCCCTTTAGGGACAGAAAAGTCAATCCACTTTAATAAATAAAGTTAAACGTATGTATTTCGAGTGTGCTTATTCCTGTTACTCTATATCATATTCCACAACCTCTCCACCTCATTGGTATCCCATCTTCTATATATACACAACAATCTAAAAAACCTGCAGATACGTCCCTTTGTACCAAGAAAATGAACTTTACTGTGATTACATCAACGTTTCGATCTTGAGCGTTGGCCTCGAGGAAGGACCCAGGGGGGGTGGAAACGTTGCTGTAACCACAATACATTTCCTTTTCTCTGTATGAAGAGGCACAACCATGTTGTGGCTCGCGGATGCAGCCCGCGATGTGCCCTTAATTCCTGAGCATGTAGTATATTTTTGTCTTTTCAAATGTACTTACAATTTATTTTTTAAATGTAAAAAACTGAACTTTGGCGTTCTTCGTCTTTTACCTGATGGGAAGAAAATTCAGAAATGAAGCTGGTAATTAAAACCGCATGTGTCTTTCCAACTAGCAAGATATCTCCTGGATTGAACTTCTAACCTGACATAAATATATTGCATATTGTAACCTGCTTCTCCTGATTATTAACCTTCAGCATGGCAACCTATAAATCATCACTGAAACAGCTGGTGTTCAGCATTGCCCGAAAGGTGTATGAATATGATCGTTTTATATATATATCTTGGTATGCAGACATGAAAAATTCATTGACGAGCGTGGTACTGTAGGACTTATTGTAATGAATTTTCACAAAAACATAGATCATGCTTAAAGCTGGCGTCTGCTTATTATAATTCAGCCGTTTAGATTTCTCTGAATTACCTTGTCCAGCTCAACCATTTTTCTCAATAGTAGGCAAAAAGCCTGATTATGGGTGGTCATTGTTTGGGACGCTGGAAATGAATTGTTCTTATTTTGGGAGCGTTTGGCAGACTACGTGATGAAGGCCATGTTATGATTCAGCAAAATCAGGGCTATATTGGAAGAATTCATCATTTTTTTGGTTAACTCTTTTGCTGCCAGAGGGACCCACACCGTATTGCACAGAATTGCAATGCAATTTGCACAAAGTATCTGGCATTACTCCCATCCAGACCCTGAAATAGGAGTTTTGATGGATAGGGAGAGCAAGATATTGAAATATTTGAATGTACTTTGCATATCCAAATTAGCATATATAATAATAATAATAATAACATGTTCTTGTATAGCGCTGCTATTTTTACGTAGCACTTTACAGAGACATTTTGCAGGCACAGGTCCCTGCCCCATGGAGCTTACATTCTATGTTTTATGGTGCCTGAGGCACAGGGAGATAAAGTGACTTGCCCATAAGGTCACAAGGAGCTGACACCGGGAATTGAACTAGGCTCCCCTGCTTCAAACTCAGTGCCAGTCAGTGTCTTTACTCACTGAGCCACTCCTTCTCCCTGGTATCCCAGGTATGTTCTCTTTTGTGCACATGTATTGTATATAGGTGTGTTTGGATAGGTACATAAGTCCGGAGGGAAAGGACCTATTTTACCAGAGTCCCAGATGCTATATATCCATATTAGCTTGTATCTCAGGTGCGCTTCTTTTTCGAGGGGAAACTTATTTTGGATATCATTAGCACTAAGAGCTATTATAATTAATGCAAGGCCCTTTAACCACTGTGGTTAAAATGGCCAGCTTGTGTAATATTATATTGTTCCTTGAAACAGTTTATTTCCAAGTAAATTAACTGTGCAATTTATTTGTATGGCTCCTTTGTGTGCTGGGCTGGTAATTCACTTAGTCAGCCAGCACACAGAGGAATCTGGGCCTACTATGTAAATGTGGGCTGGGTGAAGTGCTTGGGACACTGGAGCAGTGGGGAGCGATGTGTTTACTCAGGTCATGGGAACAGTCACTCCAAAAGCAGAGCCATTGTTTGTCCCCAACTCTGAGGTGCCTATCCCTGTGGGAGGTATCGGGTCGGCACTAGGAACCATTGCTGGGTCTTACCCCATCTGCACAATTCCCATTAGTCAGTTTGAATTTCCAACTCCCCTTAATCCCACCACTGTGGACGATCTTAGCGCACTGTTCCCACACCCGGCCCAGATTTGACCCTCACCAGTGAGCCCTTTCTCTGTGATTGGCTGCTACATAGCTTCCGTGTCCTGATTAGTCGGCACCCAGTCTTTTAGATGGGGGCTGGGAATCTATGTAACCCTCTGCTGATCACAGTTCCAGAGTAAGTTTGTGTGTTCCTCTGACGTTTTGCTGGAGACAAACATATCCAAAATGAGCTGCGGGTGCAGGGACGAGCGGACGTTTTGAACTTGCTAACAGGCAGCTAACATCCCTATGATACTGAGGTACCCAGAGACTATTGGTGTGTAATTTAACTAAAGTGACACAAAGGGATCTAGGATTCTCCTCATAAGACCTGTTTTGGTGAGTGTAAACCTGAAGCCGTGTATTGTGTTGCTCCTTTTGGCTCCAGCCAAAATAAACCTGTTCTATTTAACACCTTGGTTCTGTCTGATGCTTGGGATCCTGTGTAAATTGCCCTGGTATACCGTGACACTTATAACTTAGGTTAACGCATTGTTAAGTTAACAATGAACGTCTGTGGATCTGGGCCTTAGTGTATTACATTTGTAACACATGTCCCCCCCCCCCCTTTCTAGGAGATACACTGCATTACTATGTTAATGTGGTGCTGACCTGCTGGTTCAGGAGAGCTGAGTAAGGGGCAACAGGACAGGCTTTTGGGGTTCTCTGGTTCTATATCATCAGTGCTTCAGCGCCTCCAGCTCCTGGGGTGCAGGACATCACTCCTTACCCCTCCAGCCCAGGAACGGACACCCAGGCAGAGTATAGTGAACAAATATATTTCTTGGACATACTGCAGAAGTTCTTCTTACAGCATAGATGTTGATGTTGATATTCAAAGTCCCAGGACTTCTGTATGATGCATCCGCACCATGGGAGAGTCTGACAGCCCATTCTCTCTCCTTTGCAGGCAAATCAAGACTAAACTAACATTGCTACTCCCACTTGGAAGTCTCTGGAAGGGGCGGGCTCATGAACTGTATCTATCCCTGATTGGTTTACATAGGCCATGAGTCACCACCTTACTTCCTTCACTTACAAGTGGAGCATAATAAGGGGGGTCACTGGCCGATAGATTAACCTGTTACTGCCTGGAGCTAACAGGACTTACATAACAGATATACTATGTGGGAGAGGTATTATGGGACATACCATGTTACACATTTATTTGGGGGTGACTGATTCTCCCCTCACTTGTACAGTAGAAAATGCCTTTTAAATTCCCAATGCCAGTTTAAAAAACATAAAGCAATGCTAACAATAAGTATACAATTTCAAGTTCAGTCCCATAAATCAGCCCTACAACTATTGAAGGAATCTTATATTTTTAGTAGCTCTCTCCTATTATCAACCCCCCCAAAATATATATTTCATCATTCTGAACTGCTAAAAGATCCAGTAACTGCTAATGAGTCTCTTACAGTATCTAATCACTTGTTATGGAGGCCTGGAGGACTGTTTGCTTTTGTGCTATATTAATTGCTTTCGGTGCTGTGACTGAATATATTTACATAAAATACATGGAGGCCTCCTTATCACATTCATTTTGTAACTTACAGAATTAATTTTAGTGCTTTTAGCAGATCTTTGTCTAAATCTATCAGCCAACTTTCAGATCACAAATATATCTTTGAAGTGGCTTGGATATAAAGCATAAATATAACATGGCAGTGAAGTGTATTTTGGTGATCCATGCTGTATGTATAGGGACGCACTCTTACACAGTGAGAATGGAAGAGCTGCCCACAAGATATTATGCCGTTCATTTTCATGAAGGATAAACACAACAACCCCCACCAAAAATGCACAGCCAAAGGAAAGTCAATCCGCTGCCATTACATATACTTCAAGGAAAGGATCAGAAGGCTCGATGTGTAGATTTATATTAGCAGGTCAATACCCATTTGTCACTAAGGCATATTTCTTGTAAGGGCCTGAAGGTTTATTGGGATGTCACTGAGGGACTTTTGTCTCAATGACTAGGTGACATGAAGGATACTAAATATATTATATTCAAAAGGACTGATTGTGGCAAACCACCCGTAAAAGGCAACAAATCACAGGATGAACATGCCTGATACAGAAATACACGTCCTTTTCTGCACAGCAATAGGAGGTGGTTTTTTGTTTTATTGTTGTTTTCCGTGCTCTCCTATTCTGTAAATGCAACATGATTTCCTCTCACATTCGTCTTTAACTTGCACAATATGGTGTGTTAGGGTTGCCATATTTACGTTTTTATAATGCGGGACTTGAAAAGGGCAATTACAAAAAGGCGAGAGAGAGAGAGTCTATAAGCAAGAGGCACAATTAATAGAGAGTAAGGGCCAAGTTTCATATTGGGCCACATTGATCTAACAGTGATATATTCCACAGGTTCAAACTATAAGCTTAGTGCCTTTAGAAAACAAAATCGAATCATAAGTATTTTCAAATAACTGAAATTAATCTGGCATTGTTCTATTGTTTCTTCCTTACAACAGGACTGTGAAGGGATAAGGGATGATGGTTAATCTTCATTACTCAATACCATTGATAAGGTAGCGAGATACATTCAACCCCCTTGCATGTTAAAGAACCAACTAAGGCTAAGGCCCCGCTCCCTCAGTCAGCGCGCCCGCACTGCAGACAGGCGGGGCGCTGACAGACACAGACCGCGATATGCGGTCTGTAGGGAGCGGGAGTCGGAGCGGGAGGTGGGCAGGAGTGGAAGGGGTGGCGTGGCTTGAGCGGAGGGATCCGCTACCCCCCCCTCCCTCCACGGGCTCGGGCTGCAGGAGGGAGCTGCTGCTGGAAGGTAAGCAAAAGCAACAACACACACACACACCCCTAACTTGCTTCCTGACAGCTCCCGCTCCCGCCCCAACCGCTGATTGGCTCATCAGCGCACCACGTGACGCGTCGCCGATCGGGATCACAATTTTCTTGCATCCCCTGGTGGCTGACGCGTCACAGCGCGTAGTGAGCCAGCAGCGAGGGGGGACTGGGACCGGCTTGAGAGGATTCCCCTGCTGGTGGGGAACACTCACGCGGCCGCCCGCGCCGCCGGGCGCAGCGGGTCCCAGCCCTAAAATACAAGAAGCAGGGAGCCAGGGACAAGGGAGAGATGCAGCAGATATATAGCAAAACCTCCCCCACCCCAATCAGGTTACAATGTTTACATATCTTGCAAGCTTAAATCCCAGCAAGGCTAATATACTCCATTTAAATATGCGTAAACCCTGATACAGCTCCACATAGTGAATATCAGATTGCTGAAGTCATTTTGTAGAGCAATCCATGCAATATCCTATGTGTTCTTTTTTTTGTTTTGTTTTTAATAAATCAGTTCTGTAGAATTTGATAATACTTACTACCTTTTTTTTCATTTCAAATGCAACTCTTAATGCTACTGTATATTCTTATGAGTTTTAATATAGTGAGCATCCTTTGATTTCTATAGCAGGTTTTAGCCACCTCCCCAGCAGTGCAAGATATGATAACTATGTACAAATATATTCGGGGACAATACAAGGAGCTTTCAAAAGAACTATTCATCCCAAGAGCTGTACAAACCAAACGGGGTCATACGTTAAAGTTGGAGGAAAGGACATTTCACCAGTAACAAAGGAAATGGTTCTTTACAGTAAGAGCAGTTCAAATGGGGTATTCCTTACCCATGAAGACTGTGATGGCAGATACAATAGATATCTTCAAAAAAAATTGGACATCTTTTTAGAAAGGAAAGGTATACAGGGATATACAAAATAAGTAAAGATGGGAAGGATGTTGATCCATGGAGTAATCTTATTGCCAAAATTTGGACTAAGGAAGGAATTTATTTTTCCCATTATGAGATATCATTAGATGATATGTCACTGGGGTTTTTTATTTGGATTCCTCTGGATCAATATACTGTCAGTACAGAAAAGGACAAGTATCTGTTGTCTAAATTTAGCATAGGTTGAACATGATAGACATATGTCTTTTTTCAACCTCATCTATTACAGTATATAACGATGTAACTTAGTTCATCTATATATGTTTTTTTCCAGTCATAAGTATGATTCAATTTAGCTCCAACTTTAGCCGAAACATGTTAGAGAAGCATTTCCCTTTAAAACATGTTTTATTTCCCATTAAGTGGGAAGCAGGGGTCTCCAGAGCTGAACCGCCTTAATGTCAGCTCCTGGGACCTCCTTCTACCAGAGATACATAGCTCTAGAGGTGATGCCGGTATCTAATGACAATTTAAAGGCCCCACCTCACATAGGCCAATAGGAAGCCTCACCACCCCAGACTCTCTTGGAGATGACACCATCCGAGTTGCAGTGAAGGCAGCGCCCCAAATTGAGTCTCTCCACTAGGCTTTCCCTTCACTGCTCCTATTCCCTATGCCAGCGTGGATAGGGTTAACATAATCAGGGAAAGACAGGCACAACTTCAAGGACCTGGAGTTTGTCCACACTTCCCGTAGCATCTCTGCTATGAGTCTCAGTGTGCAGTGCAGCTGACATCACTTTACCCCAAACTCTCTTAGGGCTGTTATATACTGTGTACAGCCATGCACGCGCGTGTGCCTGTGCGAAGGCGCGTGCATGTGCCGCACACGTTTTGTGTATACTGTGTGCGAGTGTAAGATACTGTGTGCCAATATTGAACCTTTTTAATTCAAGGCAGACCCTTTCAGTAGGTTCCTTCGCTACCAATGTTATACTATGTATGTATTTTGTATTACCTCTCTTGCATAGAGAAGTTTTAAACAAAACAATGATATAGTCAATAGCACAGGATGTGTGACATACATGCGGCGCCTAAGGGCAGCCTTATGTTATAGATTTAGATTTGAATGCAAACCATTGAAACAGCAGGGACACTACAACTGCCAAGAAAAAAAAGACAACCAAAAAGTCTTCATTTTGCAAGCCTACCAAACAAGCAATTATAAAAACACATAAAGAAACATAGATTTTGAGGGCAGGGAAAAGCTCACTTTGCTCATTTCCATACTTGCTACACAACCATAGGAGGGAGATTCCCTAAGCTTCGATACCAGGTATTGCATCTCATTGTGATTGAAGGAAAGCATAAATCTATCTAATAAATCATCGTTTCTTTTCATACTTCATATTAGACAGTTAGTAATTGATACGAGTCTGAATAATAACAGAAAATGAGTTTTTGGGACTTGGAATCTGCCCTGTCCACTTTCACGGTGACAATAATGACATCGTTGATGAACCAAGGAATGGGGGGGGGGGGGGGTGGGAAAGGGGGAGAGGGAGGGAGAGAGGAAGGGGAAGGGTGGGGTGATGGGAACGCAATAATATACATAGAGACAGAAATGGGATTTTGTAACTGGAAGGAAAGGATGTAGTCAAATAAACAATATTCCAATGGAATCAAAGGAAATAAGTTCCATTATATACTATTTCAAAAAAATGACTCAGATTCCACTCAATATTTAAACCGCAGGGATAACGGGTCCTTAACATGAAGATCCAATATGCTTCCCTGCGGTCTAACAAATTGAGCTTGTCCCCACCTCTTTCCTTCAGTACTATTTTTTCAATACCTCTTACTTTCAAATTGTCCACACTCCCCTGCAAACATTCCGTAAAATGTTTAGATACGGGGTGTGAACAGTCTTGTTTTTTGATTAATCTTATGTGTTCCATTATTCTCGTCTTTAGGGCCCTAGTAGTTAGACCAACATAGTTCAACCCCCAACCACAAGTCAGTAAGTACACGATATAGTGTGTATTACAGATGATGTAGGATTTAATGGGGAATGTTTTGGTCGAATTAGTGCCAGAAAAACAAGACGCTGGTAACATCACAGAACAGATTTTACAACCTCCACATCGAAATGAACCCCTTGTATTAAATATTCGATTCGTCACCAAGGGGAGGCCAATTGTGGCGTCTATTGGATCTTTGGGTGATGGTTTATCTAAGTATGTGGAGAGATACTTACAGTCCTATGTGAGGGATCTCCCATAATTTATTCTAGATTCTGGAGATCTCATCGCCCAATTGAAAGATAATTAATGGGGTCCACAACGTGTATGGGTTACCCTAGATGTAACTTCTTTGTATTCAATTATTAAGCATGATCATGGCTTGACGGCTGTCAGCTATTTCATACAAGGTCCAGGTAGTAATATATTTCACACCACTTTTATCTTAGATGCAATTAAGTTTCTTCTTACTCACAATGATTTTTTGTTTGATCACAAATTTTATTTACAAACACAAGGCACAGCCATGGGCACGAGTTTTGCACCTTCTTATGATAATTTATTTATGGGGTGGTGGGAATTTATTTTTGGTGGCCAAAATCCTTATAGAAAACACATCACATTTTATAAACGCTTCATCGATGATTTGATTTTGATTTGGGATGGGGACTTAGAAACACTTCACATGTTTTTTGATTACATTAATCAAAATATATATAATCTTAAATTCACTTTCAATACTCACCATCACCATATATACTACCTGGACCTTGTATTGTATATTGATTTAAATAGGGACATCCAAACAGATATTTTTTAGAAAAGTGAATTCTAGAAACACCTTACTGAAAGCTGACAGCTGTCACCCATGGTCAGTGATTAAGGGTATCCCAAAGGGTCAATTCTTCAGACTAAGGAGAAATTGTTCCACTTGGGACGATTTCGTCCGACGGTCTGAGGAATTGACCCAGCGCTTTTTAAAAGGGGGTATAAATTAGAATTGTTGAATGAAGCCTTTAATGAAGTTTCCTTGTTGGATAGACAAACTTTATTCCAAACAAGAAAGGATACTCAAAATAAAAAACAAAAATGGAGAAAAAAAACAAAAACATCCCCAGTGAATGAAGGACACAATCAGGACCAAAAAACAGAAGACATGGAAACTAATCCAATGTTTATTACACAATATAACAAACACAGTCATCAAATTAAAAAAATTGTAAGGAAACATTGGGATATACTACGCATGAATCATAGTCTGGAGGGGTTTGTAGAAAGGGGTCCTCGCTTTGTATATAGAAGGGCCAATACCCTAGGAACAGCAGTTTCCCCTAGTATCATTACAACCCCCTTGGTGACGAATCGAACATTTAAAACAAGGGGTTCGTTTCGATGTGGAGGTTGTAAAATCTGTTCTGTGATGTTACCAGCGTCTCGTTTTTCTGGCACTAATTCGACCAAAACATTCCACATTAAATCATACATCAACTGTAATACACACTATGTCGTGTACTTACTGACTTGTGGTTGTGGGTTGAACTATGTTGATCGAACTACTAGGGCCCTAAAGACGAGAATAATGGAACACTTAAGATTAATCAAAAAACGTGACTGTTCACACCCCGTATCTAAACATTTTAAGGAATGTTTGCAGGGGAGTGTGGACAATTTGAAAGTAAGAGGTATTGAAAAAATAGTACTGAAGGAAAGAGGTGGGGACAAGCTCAATTTGTTAGACCGCAGGGAAGCATATTGGATCTTCATGTTAAGGACCCGTTATCCCTGCGGTCTAAATATTGAGTGGAATCTGAGTCATTTTTTTAAATAGTATATAATGGAACTTATTTCCTTCGATTCCATTGGAATATTGTTTATTTGACTACATCCTTTCCTTCCAGTTACAAAATCCCATTTCTGTCTCTATGTATATTTTTCCGTTCCCATCACCTTCCCCTCCCCCTTCCCCTTCATCTCCCCTCCTCCCCCACCATTCTTTTCTACCCCCCCCCTCCCTCCCCATCTATCCTCCCCTTCCCTTCCCCCTTGTTGATGGTTTTCTGTTCCACGAGTCCAATGTCCAAAGCTTTGTATTACAATAAAATTGAACTTATGGATATATTTTAGAATTGATTATTATTTGTATAAATCGAAATCCTGTACTTATATATCGGAGGACAACTAGGGGGTTATGTGTGGACATTCATAATGGAAATATGTATAGCTCTTATGTTTGTATCTGTATGAATTATTTTTAATTTAGGTTTGATATTTTGACGCGCAGAGCTAAGTATGGGGTACCTTTTCCCATCCTTATCTACCTAAGGTGGTTGTATTAATTAAATAAATAGGAATGGTGTATTTTGGGTAGATTTAAATAGCTCTGTCCCTCTTAATATCTTTTTATGTATATATTTTTTAATGTGTGTATTCATGTTGAAATATGTGTGTGTTTTTTCCTTGGACATAAAGGGGATTTGGAATACATTGCAAATGGATTTCTGTATAAAGGAGCCTTCCTGTATACTGCTGATGTTCTGAGTAGATAGGGGGAGGAACGAACACCTTGCCTCACCTTTAGCAAGAGGCTTTAGACCAGCATTGGAGGGGTTAACTACTATCACATACCGCCGGGTTGCCAAGACTACTGGGGGCGTGGCGTCGCCCCGATCGCGGTGGACAGGGATCGGTGCGTACTCTCAGTGCGCGCCGAGTCTCAGCTAGCCGGGAGGAAAGGGAGGCGTGTCTCTTCCACTGGTCAGCGGCCGGGGGAGTGATTGGTGGTGACGTCACCAAGGGGTGTGTTTAGGGAGGAATATGCAGAGATCCGTTGATAGTGGTAACGGAGGTATATTATAATGTTGAAATGACGTCATTTAAAGGAGTTTTTGGCGCGAAATTGTAATTATTACTGTAGTGCATAAAAAGGTCCCCTAGTGTGTTGTACCATACTCCTTGATAAAGCACCTTTGTGTGAAACGCGTTGGAGGGTACTTACCCCCTTGTTTTGTCATGTCTGACAGATAAATAAATCTTCATTTTGGCACACCTGTGTCCCTGGGCAGTGCACTGCTATAGTGCATTTATTTGCATTATCTTTTGGATTGCTCGTAACTCTACAAGCGGCTGGACACGCCACTAGGAACACCATAAGCTCTAGGAGTGGGTAAGATTCTCTGATAATCATCACTTTGGATCATCCTCTTTACTACGGATTGGGGTGAGTTCTGGATTTACTATATAAGCTATTTCCAATGAGGCACGGTGGAGGGTGTATATACATGTCTTTTCTGTGACCTTCAGGATTATCATGCTATAGTTTGGAGATATTCCTCACCCATTAGTTTACCCACTCCATGGTTGAGCTGGATGTCATAATTCTATTGATGAATTGGATATGTCAATAATTCTTTCTGGACTGTTAGAGCACCCATTATTGCCATATACTATAGTGCAAAGGTATTGGCTAGTTGCTTAATTATGTGCTGCCAGCTTCTCTGGCATTGAAGGGGTTATAGGTCAACTTTAAGTCTCATGCTAAGCACAAGAGACTAGCTAAGCCTTTTTCACAAACAATCCGAGAAGCTGTACTTTATTCCAATTGCAAAATGAAGACTGGTTCGACCTGATGACTTGCATCCAGCTGGCAGCACAGTATCCACCACGGATTTAGGAGATTATGCAGTGACATTTTATTCAGTATGTGTTAACACTTAATGTAAATTTTTATCATGTTATTGATATCATTACTATTATAAGAAAGGGAACGCAATCCAACGAAAACAATTAAACTTTGACAGGCAAAGCAAACCTTACTTTTATGCATTGCACTAAAGTGCTCCACAAATTTGACATCATGCCAAAACAAGCCAACCCTTTCTAGTTAAAGCAACAGCTTTTTCCTCTGTCTATGCAAGTTACACTATACTATAGAAATACTGCAGGAGACAAAAAACCACTGGCTGTACAGAACGTTAAGAGAAGGTGTGTGATGATGGTACCATGCTAGGCCATGGAGTAGAAATCATTTTTAATGCATTAAGTTGGAATTCTGAGAATCTTACTCTCATTTCTAAGCACCATTCCTTCTGCACTATGCATAAACATAATGACAATATTTGGGGAGTTTACAGTATTGTTCCACTTTGCACTGGTGCAAAAATGACACCATCTTGTAGCTGTGAACTTAAAAGGAAAACTAAATTAGGAGTTTTTCCAACCTGAAAAACTGTAGTGATTAGTCGTCCCTGCTGTATTATTACTATTGCTAGTATAACTATATATTTTGCATTTCAAGTGTAATATGTTGGGAATATTTTTCCATATTTTATTGTATTTGTTTTTTTTGAGTAATATTTTGTTCAATGCTACAAATGAAGTTGCAATAAAAGAAATAAATGGCAGAACACAACCGGAGATATCCAAAGAAAAAGTTAGGGGGAAAGTGCGTTATCCATAAAATAATTTTAATGGTCGAGAATGGAAAAAATGGCAAGGCGTTACCCTACCAACATGTTTAATTCTACACAGAGCTTTATCATGGACGCTGCAGCAGACCTGCGAGTTTTTGCTTGCTACATAGTTATTGTGTTCCTTAAGGTATTTGGGTATTCAAGTGGGGTGATATTTAGCACTTTGGTTCCTGGATTTATTGAGTGCCGCTTTTGCTGGTTTACCAACACCAATACCACACCCAGTACCCTGCCCTATTCAAGATATATACTCCAGGCATCACACAGGAATAATCATCATCATACTACATCAACTGTTCTGTATACAGCCTTTAGCACCACGCATGAATACATTTACAAATGAAGTTGAACTGTCTTCGCCATACGTGAAGCAATCAAGGACAACTGGAGCCTGTATTTTATGTTGTTAGTGCGACATCCATAAAGCAGCAATCCTGCTAACATAACCTACTAGATGTGTTTCTTTTTACTCTGGGACTCCCTCTGGTACTTACCAACATCCTTGCAAGCGTTAGTTCCAGGGCATTTAAACGGTTGTCCAATAGAAGATGCAACCAGTGACATTGCGGTTTCCTATTGGCCCACGGGACCTGCAAGATCTGGTGGCTATTTTGAACTCCTTGGAGGACACGGGAATACCCGCCAGTTCCGATGCAGAAAAAAATTGGTAGAAAATAAAAAAGCAGACAGTATTTCTGCTTTTAATCGGTTTTCACGCATTGGCCTTATTTGTGAAGACAAATGTCTTACCTTATATCTGGTTTACCACTTATTTCATGTGAATTGTGTATAAAATATGCACAATATAACCACGTATATATTATCTTTAGATGGAAAAGCCCCTTTTATTAACATATGACTTTCTGGGCAGCAACCACATGCACATAGCTTTGCTGTATCTTGATAAAAGAAATTTCACATAAAACTGACAAAAGTCTTATGGGTTTACCTAATAATGATATTAGCCACTGTATTACAGAATGGTAGGTGACAATGTCAAAAATAATTTAATATCTCTTAATTTAATGTAAATAATTATTTGTCATTTTACACCCCTGCCATATTACTTGTACATATTATTCATAAAATAATGTTTTGTATTTCTGCTGCTGTTTGTGTATTAAAGCAACAATCCCGCCCATTTGGCACATTTTACAGTCAAAGTGTGCCATGTGGTGCTCCAGAAACACACCAGTTCCCTGGATGCTTGTTAATGCCGGTTTAGTCCCTGGCTTTTCGAACATGGCGCCTGCAGTCACCCAAAGGAAGCTGCATCATCCTCTGTTGTGGCTTCCTCCTTGCCCGGGACCTGCAAGACTTTTCTTAGGCCATTTTGATTTTCCAAACAGGAGCTTTAACAACCGGCAACTAAATTAACTGTAATTATCTCTGGAACTAGAAGGTCCCTGGAGCTAAAAGTACCATGGTTCATTCCCGACTTTATTATTAATAATAATAATAATAATAATAAAAAACAGTAACCAGGCTTGCTGCTATAAAAATAATACAAATGCGAACTAGGGGGTGGAGGGGGGGAGGGGAACTAGGAAGAGATAATGATGGTGATGTGTAACCCTGACCCAGATATTTAATTAATCCTGAATCCAAGACAAAATATTATTATTTTATCAGTGGAAATCGTTTTTATTTAAAACCAGAGACAGAACATGAAACACAGACAGAGCTCAGTGCTACATCCATTAACACAGATACACGGTACAGTGCCTATATATATATATATATATATATATATATATATACATATACCATTTTATTCAAAAGATATCTTTATATATATATATGGGACGTGCACCTGTGGCTTAACAGCACCTATTGGAGTGCCAACTGCCTTATCTGACTATATATATATATATATATATATATATATATATATATATATATATATATATATATATAAAGTATATGGATCGCAATATATATATATCCAGCGATATCTCTATCTATATATATATATATATATATATATATATATATATATATATATATATAGGCACTGTACCGTGTATCTGTGTTAATGGATGTAGCACTGAGCTCTGTCTGTGTTTCATGTTCTGTCTCTGGTTTTAAATATATATTGCCATGCTCAGTAGCACTCCTCTTTGACACCTATACGCATATATATATATATATATATAGTGGTTATTTTGGGGGGTTCAATATGAGCTTATTGGGGTTCTGTATGTTTGAAATCGTTTTTGTGACAGCTTAAAAAAGATAGAATGTATTTTTAATATGTTGCCTTTTATCAACAACAAAACAAGTAATTGCAGATTGTTTTATTTAGCTGTTAATGTTGCTGCAATGTTTAACAGAAGACTGATTTTAAATGACGTTGTAATTTAATTACTGCAAATAAATAAGGCCCCTGTTCTCAGCCAATATATGCCAAATGCTATTTGCAGAAAATGTTTATTATTAATTGTATTCGTGGTTTTAAAAGCTGTTAAAAGATACAACTTGCCTTTCCCTTTTTACTGTTGTACAGCAAATAAAAATATCACTTGTGATCGGGGCCGTCTGGAAATAGTGCGGGGCTCGGTGCAGGGACATGGGGTGTGGGGCCCCTTACCTTCTCCTTCAACAGCTCTTTCTGCAGTGTCACTCATCATGGCAACGTGACGTCATTATGACATTGCGGCACCATGAGGGACACTGCAGGAAGAGATGGAGAGTTACAGAGGCCCCGCACTCTCCTGCAGCAATCAGTTTAACTGTTGTAGGGAAGAGCGCCGGGCCTCTGTAACCGCAGGGCTTGGTGCAGTGGCACCGCCATCAAGCCAGCACTGCATGTGATCACATTCACATATCTCAGACAGGTCTGCAACTTTGCCTATCAGCATTATCTTTTGGCATACAGTGCTTCCACTGCAGCCCGGGATTCTGGGAAATGACAGGAAAATGAGCACAGTGACACCTTTTGCTTCAAATCCATTTTAACAAGGTCCCCTATAAGCATATGCCTGCTGCATTACAGCTTTTCAGCACAACCTGGGTTAAAGAAGTGGAGAGCCGGTAACCCCACTCACTGACAGCTTTTTTGATCTTTTGAGTGTGAGGCTGGTTATACTGGCTTTGCAATGTGAAGCTGGAACAGGTTTCAAGCACACATTGTACAAGTTATGGTGCATAAAAAAGTGACACAACCCCTCCACTGTACAGTGTACTATTAACTATGGTCATTTTTACAATCTTTTTATCATTCAGTCCTGGTCACCGACATTAATGCTGCATCTCTGCATGATTACCTAAGTGATCCTAATGCAGATATGTATGGTTTACATCACGGTATTCGTTGTGTAATTCTGAAAATCTATTAAAGTATAGGAAAAAAACCGGGGTTTGTAAATAGCTAAATATATTACTTCAAAAAAAAAAAAAAGAAAGAAATTAAATACTATTAAAATTTGCGGAAGGTGTTGAAAACGAGAGGTGACTCTCAATGTTTTACTTCCTGGTAAAACATTTGTATAAATAAATAGATAAATTGTAGATCTCTGTATTGAGTTAATTTGTAGCTAACTGAGTCAAGTTAAACAGAATGTGTTTGAGACTCACACATTGCTGTACAATGCAGTGCATGCCTACTGGCAGTAAACAAAAGAACGTTTAACCCCTTTATTGCTTTGCTGGCTCTTCTGGCAGCTATAGGTTAAATGTAAAGGAGAATGTAATGCTTTCCTAAGCTGTCAGAAGACATATGATATATGAACCGGCTTCTGGGACTTCCAGAACAGAAGGGGTGGTGGTGGTGTGAATAGCAGCACTGGCTGGTGGTGGAATGTTGGGACATTCCTGGAATAGCATGTCTCTTTGTGAAGCTTTAGCTCCCAACACATCACAAAGACATCCTTTCACATAGATTTTCTTTGAAGATAGTTGGTAGCGTTACTGCATAATGGCAGTTACAATCCTTGATTATATCCACATTGTACATATGCAAGTCAAAAGAAGGTATACCACCTCAACCCTCCTCAGCCCTTGATTATTCTGTATGATGTATTTGGTGGCTGAAGATAACAGAAAGGAATATATGCTCTCCCGGCAAAGTCATCTATTTTTAATTAATTATACAAAGGATGGACACACAACTGTACAGTTTAAAGGCACAATAGACCCTTGTGCTGGAGAGCTTGCAATTCAATTTTTGGTCTCTTTGGTAGAGATGTCCCACTTCACTTTGCCAAAGCACTGCAGTTCTCAACATGATTAAAGTTTGCAAGCAAGAAATTGCATAATTCCAATCCTTTTTTGAATATTTCCTTTGATAAACATTCACAAGTTTCACTAGTGTTGTGAAACCAGAGAAAGTCACCACACCAAAATTGGGCAATTCATATGGATTTCTATTGGGAAACAGAGTGCATCTTTAGGACACATTTGCAACTTTTTGTCAGCTGTGAATGTGCAACGTTTGCCACGTTTGTGAACTTGGGTGAATATTTTGCCCATTGCTATTCTGAAGTTCAAAATGAAAACACTTTTTCAAGACCACTGACACAGGTCTTTTTATCAGTGTAGACCAACAGATTAGTGATATAGGCGCTCCAACACCGGATCCTTACAATTCATATAAGATATAATTTCCAGAGGTACAGGATAGGACACAGGGGCTAGTGAGATATGCAATGAAGTAAAGTCCCCAAAAGGGCCGATGATCCCTGAAGGGTAAGGCTGATGGGGAAACCACAGTCAAATCCTCATTGGGATGGTCCCTGGACTCACAGCAGGCAATTGTAAGAATTAGAAAGTAGTAGTACTCACAGATGCACCCCGTCCTGTGTTTCCTGGTAAGCGTGCAGCCAGGTAGAGTTGCTTGGACTGGAGAAGAAAGAAAAAACCTGCGCACGGCCAATGGCGCGGGTCACCAAGGTAGTATATAAAAACATTCCTTTATTGATCCATGTTAAAAAAGGAGGTGAACACCCTCCAACGCGTTTCGTGTATGGAAATACACTTTATCAAGGAGTATGCCTGTGTGCAGGTTTTTTCTTTCTTCTTTTTACCAGTGTACCTGATCAAAGATGACACCATAACACAAAGCAACCGCTTTTACTTAAATGTCCTTCAAGGGGGTTACATAATTGTGTATTCTATGACTCTGTGTTAAAAATGCCACCCGTAGGAATATACTTTGGATCTTAAAATAACTGAAATCTTCAGAAGTAAATCAAGGAATGTCCACATTTCTAGCCCTGAACTTATGAAGGCCCATAAGATGGGACTCAAATGCTGACAGATCAGATTTTAATTATATATTAATAATGGTTGCTGTGTTTTCAGCAGAAGTCCTGGAAATACCTGACATTTAAATCCATTAACAACAGTGGTTCCAGCAAACAGACAAGCCTGAATGTATGATTTGAAGACAAACATGTCAGGATTTTAATATATTCTCATATCTGGTCATTAAATGTTCAGGTGTGGGCTGGGACAAGAAATAGCAGCTACAGTCCTAATCCCTTCCAAAGAGGCAATTCACGTAGCAAAGAAAAATAATAAATAAATTAACCAACTTCACAGTGTAATTAGCTTCCTTAGAAAAATTAAATCACCATTAAAGTTAAGGCTTTACTTATTGGATTCCTGAGAAAAATGTATCTGTGTTTATGTTTACAAGTCCTCTGTATTTGTAATGTATTTTAATGGCTAGACTGTTCAATATGCTATGAAACTACTTCTCCGTGTACGGGAAGTCTCTGAGCTCCATTCTCATGACTAGAGTCTACACTGCGGGAGCGCAAACTTGTCCCCTGGTGCTCGCCCCCTCCCTTCATTTAGTGCGGCGTCAAATGACGCGCGGGGTCATGTGACGTGACCCGCGGCATAATTCGATGCCACGCACGTGGGACATCACGCCGCATGACTCTGCGGTGTCATTTGATGCCACGTTGCCATGGAGACACTCCCAGACGCCGGCTGAAGCAAGGTAAGTTGAGGTTCTAGGGGCCCCACGCGATCCCGTGGCATTTCATTTTAATGCCTTAGGGAAGAGCGCAGGGCCGCTGCAATGCCCGTGCCCCTCCCCCCCAGAAAAATCTCGTGCCACCCAATATGCGCACCCCTTGTCTAGACCAGTGTTTTTCAACAGGGGTTCCTATGAACTCTTGTGTTCCCCAGGCATCCTTAAAGGATTCCCTGCAATTTTCAGGTAATTTCAAAATTGTACCAAATATAGAAGAAAGGACAATGCATCGGATCTCAGACGCTCTATTAGAGAGGGTTGGGGTTCTGCAGAATTTCACAATATAATTATTGGGTTACTTAACCAAAATAAAGGTTGAAAATCACTGGTCTAGACTGTTTCCTAACACAGAAAAGTAGCTTCACCGCATATAGAATAGTCCTTGGACATACAAACTGTCACATGAATCTAATTACCTTTTCACTCTGGTGGAGCGAACACAGATTGATAATCACACCCTTCCCAGTTTAGATTATCTGTTATAACTGAATCCAAAATACCATTTTCAGACTTTCAAAAATCATTTATAAATATTTGCCCGATTAAAATAAAACACCTTTATAAAAAGAATCACTGCCACTAGTTCACTCTGGTCTAGGTCCTCCCATCGCTGAGCCAGTGCTGTTATCCCTAAATGAGTCTGTGATATCTACATCAACCCAAATTTCAGAGAGGAAAGGACCACATCTTTCTCAGTGGAATTACTAGTAAAAGATAACAAACCCGAAAAGAAAGATGAGCTCAGCGTTCTCACATGTGCCTGAAATGTCTGACATCGCAGCTGGCAAAAGAAGTCAAGTGGAAAGTTTCTACTGAAACAACCCACAGATATGGAGCCACACTAAATGTATTCATGCAGCATACACATGGCGTCCCTTTAGAATAACTCCATTTCTTTGTACCGCCTTATTGATTGTTGTTGCATCCCACACCACATTTTATGAGACAGTGAAGTCAAATGCTTAAAGAAAACAGACCACTAAAATATTAAGTCACTGTAGGGATCCAGAAATATCTAGTACAAGAGTCTCCACGCTCATCCAAATCCTCGTGTCTCATAGAAGGACAGATTCTGCTGCTGGATTGTTGTGTGGTACTTTATGAAGGTTTCTGGGAGTGGCGCTCAAAGCGAAATCCTGAGGGTATTTATCAAAGTCTTTTGGCAAACTGGCGAGACTGTGCAAAAAGCCAATACCATGTTTCTCAAAAACATAGGATCCATTGCAGTGGCGTGTACTCCTTTGCCAATTTGTGTCTTATAAGTTGTGGGGCAAGTAGACTTTTGCTCACTGCTCAAACCATACTGTTTGTCATATGAACCTGTAACACTCTAGACAGCGATAAACAGGGCAATTAACAATGCTGAAAAGGAATACTTGGAAATAAAGGGAGCACAAATATTCACCCCCATGCTCCCAGGGAAAGAAATGTAAGAGGCTTTGTTTCAGAAAACTGTTTCCAAGCGCGCTGTCGGCTTAAAACCTCCAATCACAGCGAAGTAGCATCAACGTCACGGCGCCGTGACATCACTTCCCCGCCTCCCGCCCACGCACGCTGGCTCGCCTGTCAGTCCATGAAATCGCTCCTGACCGGGCAGGCGAGCCTCAGCGCGGGCGGGGGAGTGCGGGCTGAGGCTCTATGGATGCAGCCTAAGAAAACTAGGGGGACTTTTGCTTTAATTATAAGGGATTTTGCTATGTAATAGTTAAAAAAAAAAAGAGAAAACTTCACCCTCAACAGTAACTGTTTCAGGGAACTGAGAATGAAGCTTCTAAGAAGTCTGTTGCCATGATGCTCATGTGGTGCCTGCATCCCCCTTAGTGCCAATGTATTATAGTTTCTAAATTGCTGGGGGCGGCCATGTCCCTCCAGCGCAGAAGAGGATAAGTCACTTTAACTTCTTCGCTACCTCAGGGGCCAGCAACACATTGCAGGCTCCTCCAGGGAAGGGGTTAATGCAGCTACTGCCCTAAATTCAATGTATTAGGCCCCAGTCCTACCAAATCTGTTATTAGTTGTGTGACTGCGTTTACATTTTCTGCACCTGAACGCTGACCAAGGGGGTTCTGGGATCCTATTTTAGGGCAGTGGCCATCTTTTTCTTGCAACTCCAATTGATGCTGCTAAGTGGGACTGCATCTTTGTCTTATGCAATACATATTACAAACAGCACAGCACCTTAACATTATTGCAAATCCATCTTCCTTTGGTATATTTTCTGCAATTGCCTTGGAGTGTACTATAAACTTTTCTGTTTGACCACGCCCCACTTCTGGGGCATCGTCAGCTGCATCATCGGGAAACAGAATTCCCCAAACGTTGGATTGTTTCCCCACTAAGGAACCAGAGCTGGGTTAAGGCCGGCATGAGACAGGTGAGGTTTTACCCTGGTCAGGATGTGGTTTTGCAATAGTTGCAATACAATGCAAACACTCAGCCAGGTAACATTGGGAAATGCAGATGTTTCGTAATTTGCCTGGATACATCAACTTAATAATGAGTCCTGGTGTTATGATGGGCTCCCTGTCAAAAAAAAGTAATTCAGTTTTCCAAGTAGCATGTGTTACATGTGATACAAAATTAGATTGTACTCCAGGGGGGAGGGGGGGAATGCGCAAGTATGTCAATTAACGCATTAGCAAGAGTGAGGTTCATTTAAAGTTGTGATATATTGAATTTGGCCAGTTATCATTCTTTATCCATCTAAATGTATAAACACATTTAAGATTAATCTAGAAAGCTTTGATAGCCAGGGTACATCCTCTAATTTTGTTCGCAATGCCAGTCCTCAAGCCTCCCCCCCAACAGGTCAGATTTTCAGGATACCCCAGCCTCTGAGCCACCTGTTCTAAGTGGCTCATTCAAAGACTGAGCCACTGATTGAGCCACCTGTACTGAAGCAGTGAGCCACTGATTGAGCCACCTGTACTGAAGCAGTGAGCCACTGATTGAGCCACCTGCCATACTATGTCATTTGCTTTTGTGCCGTGACTATCATCTTTGCTGTCACCTTCATGTTACATGTTCTGACCCATATTAAAAGCAAGATCCATCTTAAGTTTTATGGGATTTCTGTTTAACAATTTTAACCTTTCTTTTGTGGCAGATAATTTTGTAAGAAAGACTTCAGGCTATTGAAACCCTGCACAGCTGCTCGTGAGAAGTCAGCCATGGCTGAGAGAGTCCAAACTGTGGATCGCACAAATACGCCAGCTTTGTCTGGGGGAGAACAATGCCTGCAGTGACATACAATGGCTGTCTCTTATTTTCTTACAACCTTTAGGAGAAAAGACGGGACAGGATCATGGAGTTGCCTTGCAGGGCCTCTGAAGGGACTGTGAAAACATTATCTTTGTAAGCATATATATGCTAATTTATGATGCATATTCCTAGAATACCCCAAAAAACATGTGGGTAGACACTGACAAAGAGCCTCTGTGACAGCAGACTGCTACTTGCCCCACGCAGCACCAGGCTGCAGCTCAATACAACTGTACTGGGGAGATCATAACTTTCTAATCAGAACCACTTCTACCATTACCTTGAGAAACTGAACTACAAAATAATTCCTCTATCTTTAAATTGTGGTGTCTATGCAGCAATCTGCAGAGATTTAAAGTCACAATCTGACTGTATCTCACTTCAAGAGCCACTAGGCTACTTCTCTGCCCAATAACTATTTATATTATATTTAAACTTTACTCCCAGTGGACACCACACTGTATAATATATGAATACAACTAGATTGAAGCTGTATTCAGGAGAGCACATACCTAAGGTACACTGATATGAAATTAATTGCTAAAGGTGCTGGTACTTGGAACTAAGAATTCAGCAGTCAGTTCCTTTACTACACAGCTAGATCTCCTCCAATTTAAGGAGCACCACAGGTATATCTGTACAGGCCCAGCATATTTTCAACACTGCACAAGAGTCTGAGGATCTAAATAAAGGTTCGAACAAGGCTAACACACGATTTTCTAGGTGCTGACAAATCCAGAGCTTTATTTGGAGCAGAGATTGTAGATCTTCCATAGATGGTTTCCCTGGCTCTTTAATTTGGAGATATGTGAGCACCTGCGCAAGAAGTCAAAGGTTGTTCTTGCTGCAGAAGCCTTGAAAGCGTTGCTTAGGCTCTCCTATATTGAAGGGCTTGAACCCATCACAGGCCCATCATCCAGCAAAATGAGTTAATGTTTTATAGACTTCTATTTACAGCTTAACATGGTTTAGGTCAGTGATTTTCAACCTTCCCCATATGAAGACCACAAAACTCCACAAAATATTTAGGTGTGGTGGCAACGCAAATCTTACTACAATTCCGTGTGTGTGTGTGTGTATATATATACACACACACTTCGATTAATACTATTATAATGTATTAATATTTATACTGTAAGATACCTTAATTGCCCAGTCATTATGGATTGGATTAAATGCTCTAACATGGATCGCGATATATATATATATATATATATCCAGCGATATCTCCATCTATATATATCGCTGGATTATATATATATATATATATATATATATATATATATATATATATATATATATATATATATATACACATACACACACACACACACACATACACACACACACTGTATATCTCTCCTTTAAATCTGCAATCCCCTCATATTGGCATCATCACCCAGAGTACTGTACTAGAAACAGAACCACTCATCTAACTCACAGCGACCCTCTGTTGGGGATTAATCAAAGACCCTTCCAGGGAATAATGCTGATTTAGACAGCACTGGTTGGAAACCATTAGTCTGTGCAGATACACATTATAAAAATGCCACTGGCAGTGACTTTTCTTCCCCTGTTGACTTCTGTATTTTAAAGCATTACTTCCTGATGTAGAAAAGATCAAATCATTTCTCTGACCCAGGCAATTCCTTCAAGGAAGTGTCAGCTATGCTGCAGTTCCAGCCACCCCATGAAATTAAATCCATTGACTAGTAATTATGATGCCAGGTCACATCATACTTTACAGGAGGCATTTTATTACCTATTATTAGAAAGATAATACAGTCATTAATCTCTGTAGCTTTTTAGGGAATCAATGCAGAATATTGTAAATTGTTCACTATGGCACTTTATTGAAAATAAAAAATATATAGTAAATATACAAATAAGGTGCTGGATGGGACGGGTATTTGCCAAACAACAAAGATGTGTGTGTGTGTGTGTGTTAGCCACATTTGTGTTTTTGTATAATGCGGTTTTGCATTAACAACTTTTTTAAAAGTTGCAGTCCCACATAGGTAACCAAAAAAAAAAAAAAAAGGGCAAAAAACCCCAAACCTATAACATCCGGCCTTTTGCTTTTCAGTCACCCTAACAAATGGTAATATGAGCATTTACTACTCAAGCTTCAGCCCATTGGTCTATATGGAGAAAATGGCAGCCATCTTAATTTCAGTCAAGTCTATGATCTTAGAGGCTGATCTCTCCAGAGTGCAACATCATAAAAATATGATACAGTGTCACATTTAAAGGAATTCTGGCAAATTTCTACATTAACAAAAATAAATATATATATATATATATATATCTATATATATATAGATATATATATATATATATATATATATATATACACAGTGGTTGACAAATCACCAAAAAATCTACTCGCCACACAAAAAAATCTACTCGCCACCTAGTACCAAACGTGTGCTGCTTGGGCCAATATTTACTCGCCCGGGGGTTAAATCCACTCGCCCGGGGCGAGCAAATGTATAGGTTTGTCGAACACTGTAATATATATATATATATATATATATATACATACACACACACACTGTATATATAAAATAAGAACTGGATACTGTAGCTTTATATACACTTATTAATTTCTGGCTGTGTTTTGATTCTCATCTGTAGTATTTATTTTTTGTGCCCATTGTGAATCTCACAATAAAGCAAAGGTCGTTGTTAAGCAAAATATTGCTTTGATACATCGAGGTAACAGAATAAACACATAGAATGACATACAGTGGCGTAACTACGCCATAACGAGCCCCCAGGCAACATCGCGGTGTCACGTGTCAGCGCATTGTCATGGCAACGCGTTGCCATCACAACATTGATAGAGGGGGCTGCTCTTTTACAATTCTCCCGGCAATCAGTTTAATTGCGCTGGGGAACAGCGCAGGGCCTCTGTAACTGCCTGGGAGGAAGGGTCCAGACTCTGTGCCTCCCGCCGATCTGGAGCACCTGGGACTTACCCGGGCATCCTGGGTGGTAGTTACGCCACTGTTAATACCTCTATAGAATTTCCACGTTGGTACCATATGGAGGAATAGATCCTATCGATGACAGAAGTCGCCCAGCGGAATTGTACATTTGGTCACGGCCGTCCCACCGCAGCTAACTCCGTGCCGGCATTTATCCGCAGGGGGAACCCTCCACCGCAGCCGCTCCGTCGCTGGCCTCTTCGCCAAGAAGGTACGTTTTAGGGTAGGGAGTTAGTTTTAGTACAGGAGGTTAACTATAGGGGTTTTAATGGTTAGGGTAAAGGTTTTTAGGGTAAGGGGTAGTGTTAGGGGTTACTATTAGTAGGATTTAACGTAAGGGCCAAGGTTAGCCACTTATCTTAGTGGCGAAGTGGCAGCGGCGGGATGAGTTGCAGTCGCTTATTTTATGCCATGATCTCTTTGCAATCTTAATGTCACCTTGTCCAGTAGCACACAAAAAAGGAAAACATTTCGTAAATATCTTTGTAACGTAATTGTCTTCATCAAAAGGCCTTCATTTAATCACAAATGTAATGGCTCCAGAGCAACTGCTACTGTAATAGCCTAATGAAGTTAAATTAATAAAAACATATTTTGCAATTTAAAGTTTTTTATTTCCAGTGAGGATTTGGAGTGTTTCCTCTACCCTTAGGCCAGCCGTCTCAGAAAGAGACTCAACAACCATAAGGCAGGAAGGGATGTGGAGCTTTGCAAACTACTGTGTGACAATACAGAGTATTAAAAAAAAATAAAAACACATTTAAAGTTTCATCTTACTATTTTCATAGGCCAGCTTGAAATATAATTATTTTAAAATAGAGCCGTTTATTTAAAAATACCGTTAGGACTCTTTTTTGCAAAGAAATGAGTGCTAGTTACCTAGATTTAACAAAGAAAAATATAGACATTAATTTTGGTCCATAAGAAGAACTCTACCTTGATTTAAGCCTTCCAAACCCATCTTTCCATCGTGACCTACTGTTTTCCTTTGACATCTTCATTCAGCTGAATAGAGGGATATTCATCTCATTAGTTAGGCCTAACTAGAAATATTTCCACAAACTGCAATGCTCTCTAGGATGCAGCAAGGGGGAGGTCCAACTTCATTGTGGACCATAAAGTGTGATCGTGAGCCAGATCGGTTAAGCATCATGTTATTCTCTCACCCCCTTCTGTACAGCTGCTCATAGAGCTAGTGAAGGCAGAGCATGATGCCAGTACAACAATGGAGCTCCTCAACTAGATGTAGGGGAGGTGGCAGGAGAATACAGAGGATCACTCAGGGGACTGTGACAACAACAGGGCCCAGACCCTCTGAAACCCTGGTCAGTCTCCCAGCATGCACTCATTTCTAACACTGTTTCCACAAGCATAGTTTAATCTCTGACCCAGTGTGTTTAAAATTGCCAACATCTGGATTATTGGTTTCTTCCAATTTCACAATGCAAAGCTAGAATAACCAGTCTCACACTGAAGACGCACAAAATGTCGAAACTGCTGTCAGAGTAGGTTTTACTGGCCATGCGGTGCTGAAAATGTTATACAGCTGGAATAAATGTATAGAGGTCCATGTTAAAATAGACATGAGATAAAAGGTGACACTATGTGCTCATTTGGATGCCATTTCCCAGAACCCCTAGCTGCAGTGGAAGTATTGCATGCTAAGAGATAATGGTGAAAAGCAGGGTTGCAGACCTGTCTGCGACAGGTGAATGTGCTCGCAAGTGATATTTGTATTTGCTGGATTATGGTTGAGAACATAGTTTTTCAGTAATCCCTCGCTTGATATATTTAACAGTTTAACTTGCTGAATTATGCCGTTTGTACAGGCCCATAAAACCAGCCACGCAGGGACTTCATTTCCCCCCCCCCCCCCTCCTCCCCCTTTTTTTTTGACTCTTATTGAGATTGTTGTTGGTTCATCCTGGTAAAGCTACCGCAAGAGGCGGTTAATAAAAATCATAATTCTCAATTTTCACAGAAACCATGCAATCGCTATTGGTCGATGTTGCTGCATTTCTACATACAATAAACAGTGGCATATTAGTTTCTGTGCCAAGTCTGAAAAGCTCATGTGAAATACATAACAAATAGTTGGTTAATTAGGATTGTGATTAAATGAAAGCACTCGCTCACGTAACAAGGGGCTAGTGCAATATTTTACTGCCATTAATCAACAACTTCTACCTTATCTTCTTCCCCTTGTTCAAAGCGTTTAAAACACTACGCAGAGATTAGGGGAAACCAGTGATACCAGTTGAACGCCAGTGTAACATGAATTCGTTCTAGAAAGGCTTTCATTAGTAAATGTTTAAGAGCACATAGCAGGATATTTTCTAATGTCAATCTGTGCCCTGCCCAGGAGAAGCACACTAAGCACAGGGGCATGTTTAATATGATACATGTAGCCAAACTTTTTTTTAAATACGGTTTGAAGAAGGAATAAAGATTCACGCTTTTGCATTTCCATGGTACACACAATGCTTTGGGGAGCTCTTATACGAATTGTTTTCGGTTATTAAAAATAAAAAAAAGACCATAATCCAAGCTCTCTGCTCTTTGTAAATATGAAGTGAACCCTGCTCAAAAAGACAAACACAAAAGTCAATATACGTGAATCCAAAGTTTTTGAAGAAAAGCCCAGCCTCTGTATTTTGTGAAAATGTAACATTACTTTCAACCTTTACAGTATCCTTATGAAGTATCAGGTAAGTCATAGGGACTGGCTCATTTTCTAAGGGGTAATTAGGCCAAAACTCCGATGGAGCAGCTAGCCCTATCAAAAACAGAAGCAGAGCCCCTTCCACTTCCATTATCCAGTGCCTTGTCACATCATGCGATTACACTTGGTACTCAAAATTATGGGTGTTTTAATCTAAGAAAATGACACTGAAATTGTTTAAACTGAACTTTTGGGATCTGCTAGGTTGGACTGCCCCTTTGACGGAGTCTTTAAGTGGTTGTAATGAACAAAGCAAGTGTTCTGCCCACTTAATGTACACAAGGAAAAAAAGGACATTGAATAGAACCTGATGTTTATAATAGTCTGCAGAATAAAATGCAGTAAAGGTTATTATGCCCAAAATGTATGCTCCCCCAGAGGTCATCACCTTAAACTATACCTATGTAACATACTCCACTAATCTTGGTGGTAGAGCATAAAAAAACAACACTAATGTTATCTGCCATATAGTTAGAAAGAAGAAAAGGCGCTGAGCTGTGGGGGATATTGACCTTGAGCTTGTTATATAACAAACCTCTCGTGTATTTAGCAATGCTACTTCAATTTATCTTTTCTAGTAAGCCTCTATCTTTCATTCCTGTGAAAATAGCACGAGACCATTTTAATGCCGTTGTAAAGTGTAATCCTTGCACCCATCAGAAACGAAATCGGCCCATGTGGGACGTTGGCGAGATTATATGTTGTGCAAGTGACACTGGAGCATAGAACGGCCCTGTAACTACATTACCTTAAAAAAAAAAAAAATGTCAAAGGTCAGTCAAGAGTAAAAATCAATAGTTTTGTCGGAGAGCTTCTGGTTGCAGAAAACTGGGTCAGTTTTCATTTCATGTTTATTTTGCACAGTTATTGTTGGCAACACGAGCTATAGTTTACAGAATACCACAGAGTCAGTCTCTCGCTGACACCATCTCATTGTTTTCTACCCATTAACCAGATAAATGACCTACATATTGTGCCCATTAGCGCCTTGTTTTTCTTTTGCCCCTTTGTTGTCAAGTGTCCCATATCTATCTCTCTGTGCAGACCTTTGTTTTCTAAAGCACTCGGGATTGTCAAGTCTGTCCAAGAGAACATAGTCTTTGTGTATGTAGATAGAAAGGCTGGTATACAGAAGGGAAAAAAAAAAAAAAACACCCCTCCCCGACCGCCCCACCAGCACTGCTCTGTACTCGAGCACACACGAGATTCCTTTTGTAATACTGAGTGCCAAGCCAGTATACGGATAGCAAGAAAATATACAAAAGCCATAATACTGTATTTGCTTCTATTGTGAATACAAAATATAAAGTGGTGAACACCAGTTTTGATTTGGTTTCCCTAGACATTTCTACATTCTCTAATTACATCACTGCATCTCATGGATCACTTTTATTAAAAGCATCATTACTACGGTTGGCAGCAATTTACATTTTATCTTACATGATAGCAGTTTCCAAAAGAAAAGGAACAAAAAAAAAAAAAATAGAAGACATCACAAAAAAAAAAAAAAAAACATTTACAAAGTCATGTCTGTAAACTTCAAGGCTAGGTTTAGAGTTGAGGTAATGCCGTTTAGCTTTGTGGTTAAAGTAACAAAGTCCTTTAATTTAAAAGAAGAAAAAAAAAAAAAAAGGTACCTGATTTTAATTTTATGTTTATACCAGTGCATTACAAAATCATGAGACGATTCAACTGTAGTTTTGTCCTGTAACAACCTTCTCAGTGGGTATGTTTTCAAAAAGGTACTCTTCACATTCAACAGCTGCCTTATTATTGCTGTGTCTCAAGACCGAGACGTTCACTCTGTCATGGAGATTGTCAGAAAGTGTTTGTGTGTGAGAACCCCCATATACAGTCAAAAAACAAATGTGTAGTTTAGGAGACGTATTGTAAAAATAAAAATCATCTTGACCTTCACAGCAAAGAAAAAAAAATAATTAAATAACTTCATACTTCCTTAAGCAGCCTTTCCTTCTATTTGCACCACATGATTACAAAAATTGCTGCTCTTATTATAATACCAACGGTACCAAAAAGAAAAAGGAAAAAAAACAAAAAAACACCAGCAGAGCATTATGTAAATTTCCTTCAAAAAAAGATAAGATTCTTCTCCGAAATTTCATCTCTCCTAGGGATAATAAATAATGCACTGCACAATACTTAATGACCAAAATACCTTTTGACACATCCGTGTGACATGACTTGGATTTTTTTTTTTTTTTTTTTTATGTTTTGCTACACTATGTTACAGAACAGCTTATAAAAACTAGGTATGGACATTTACTGTGAGTGTAAACAGTAGGACTACCACTTGTCAAGAGTTTAGAACACTTTAACTGTAACTGAGACTGTTATTCATCATTTTCATCGTTGTCTATTTCATCCCCCCCATCGGGCGAGTCAAGTTCTTCACCATGTGCTATTTCATCTTCCAAAATTGATGAATCGGCGGTTTTATCCAGGCTCTCCTCTGCGTCGCTGGCTTCCAGATTCTCACCGTCATCGTTATCTGCAGCCTTCTCTTCACTAGAGCTTACAGCATTCTGAAGTCCTGCTAGTGATGGAAAACCAGGCAGCGTCAATCCTCCTAGCCCTGGAGGTAGAAACATGGATGGGTAGAACAGGCCTGGAGCCATAGTGGACAGCAGGAAAGGACTGAAGGCCAGATGATTTGCGGACAATCCGGCTGTAGTAGCAGCACTAACAGATCCATTAGCAGAGTCAGTAGCAGAAACAGAGTGTGTGCTTTTCTCAGAGTCTTTAGCATCCTCTTCAGTTTCAGTCTTCTCTTCATATTTTGAAGTGCCATCTTCAGTTTCTCCTTGATTGGAAGCTGTAGTGGAATTGCCACCACCCCCTGCTGCTAGAGCATTATTCAAAAGCCCACTAAGCCCAAACATGTTGGGCAATCCTGCCATGCCTGGCAGCATTAGAGGCAGCATGGCAGTGGGATTTTTAGAATCGCCTCCAGTAGCAGCTGTTGCAAGCCCTGAGGGAAACCCCATAAGACCAGCAAGCTGGAGAGACTGCAGATTCTGGAGATTCTGAAGACTAGCGAGATCCATTCCAGCAAATAAGCTATTCATCAGCAGTGGGTTGATTCCAGAAGTTGAGGCTACAGCAGCAGCTGCTGCAGCTGCTTTGGCAATTTCACTTTTTGGCCTTCTCCCTCTTCTGCTAGCTCCCTCTTCCCTTACTACAGGTCCAGTGAGAAGACGATCAAACATTGATTCAGGGACAAAACCCTACAAGACAAAAGACCACAACATTTAAAATCAAACATTTTCCCAAAAGGACACGCACATTAAACATATAATATGAAACAACCAGTCCTATTAGATGCAGCCTTAAAATAAGATATTGTGGACTTACGCATAATAAAGCCGCAGTCTGTGCTAGCCGGGGGAAATACATTGCCTGAACCCAGAACTGATAAAAAAAAAGGGTCCCCAGAACTTTGTCTCCCTCTCCCTGGTTACCGATGTATCACTCCATTTATCGAAGGGAGAGGTGGGAAAGAATACCAACCCAGCCATGAGAGGCAGCCATTGCACTTTTCTATTGGTGACATGGCAGCCATATTTGTAGTTTTAGTGTCATTCGCGGACACACACAAATTTTTTTTTACGGGAACCAGGGGGGTCCCTGTAGATCAGGGGACCACTGATCAGCTCTGGGGGACACTGGCTTCGGGTATTAAAAAAAAAAATGTAAACGGTGTGCAAACATTTGGTGGGGAAATAAAGCAAATCCTGGAAGGTTATGTTGAGAAATTAGATGTTTTAAACAATTCTGAATTAAAACTATGCATAAGTGTTGGCGGCCATTGAAATTAATTGATTTATGAGACACTGCAGGCCTCTAACTGAAACTTTATTATATTGTAAAAGAAAAAGGGTACTTATTAATCTGACCATTGACCGTTTAAGGTAGGATAAATATTTCATGTTAACAAATTAACATTTCTAAACTCTGTAGCACAAATCTAAACCTATTTTAGAATGCGCAAGTGTCCTTACAGATTGTTTAACAATATCTGTCCAGTCAGGAGCAACAGCAAACTCAGGGTTCTCTTCCAGCCACCTCGGAAGATCCCTCATTGGTGGGGCCATGGCTCCTCCCATCTGCAGGAAAATCATGAACACAAATGAATTGTAAATAAACCAATAATTGATTTAGACTTGTCTTTATCCTCCAAGTGCAACCAGTCAATGTGGTGGGTACTTTCATACTTCTAAAATGTGATTCTTATTTAAGAGCTCTGGTGTAGTCCAAAGGAGGTTTGGACCGCTAGTGAATTGTAAAAACGGCTGCAGAAACTTTTGCCAACTTTTTAAGGCTTAGAGCTGCTAGCCCAGGGGTGGCAAACTCCAGTCCTCAAGGTCCACCAACAGGTCAGATTTTCAGGATATCCCCGCTTCAGCATGAAGATTTGCTCATTAGATGGGTGCAAATAAATGTCCACCTTTCAATATATATGAAATAGTCTACACTCCGGTTCTTTTCTCAATTTAATCAGAGACAATAGGAAACATCTTTCACGGCATCATTTCAGTTGGTCACCTCATTCCGGCATAAAGAATTTAGCTATAGAGTGGAGAATCGTTAGCTTGCTTGTTCTTGGCTTGGCCGTTAAATGATTCTGAATTCTATAAATCCTGATACACTCTTAATACATTTTCTTAACATAGCAGCAATCACCTGTTTTTCTCAGTGTCAGCCCAAAATGTTCTTAGTCAATCATCAATGACAGAACACCGTTTCTCTATTTAGCAATATTTACTCTGATCTAGAAGACTCTTCTTTGTTCTGTCACTAAGTGACTATAGTTAATCCTATGTTCCTTATCTTATAAGACCTCTCTCTTGTATTGTCTTGTAACACTATTTAACTAACCTTTGATTCCAAACTCTTGACCACATACTATTCAACTCAGCTGACATTAAACATACCAAGTTTCAAAATCACATAAAACATGTCAACATCTGCCTGTTTCAGACTGATTTAACTTCTTATCTGTGTAGAGGCAGCTAATCATTTTTCAATATAATTTCTAACTTAAAGCCAAATTACTTATTTGAACCAGTTACATGCTGAATATATGTGTATATAGAGAATATAGCATAATTAATATTTTGGCATGAAATCATCCTATCTTCACAGCACAGGTGGCTCAGTCATGACGGAGCCACTGATTGAATCACCTGTGCTGCAGCAGGGATATCTTGAAAACATGACCTGTTTGTGGTCCTTGGCCACCCTTGGGCTAGCCATTTAGCTGCTAGCATAAATGGGTATAACCAGCCCTTATGCAAACCAGTAAAAGTCTAGCAATATGCAAATTTACAAAAGCCTTATGCAAAATCACTCAGCATGAAGAAAAGTAAAAAAAAAAATCTTATTTACTGCATGAAGTATTATATACTAAACTTGACAGATTATCAATTTAGTAAAACACACAGTAGTTACTTACTCATTTCACATAGAACAAAAACTAGATGAGCAATTTGCATGAGGTTACCTTCTTCCCATTTCGTTTGTTCACTACAGGCACTCGCTCATCTCCCGTCAAAGTGTTAATATCCAACTTGTTAGGATTCCGACATCTGTGTCGCTTTTGCTTCGGCTTTTGAAAGGGGGAGAACACATCTGCACTCTTCTACAAGAAAAAACAAACCCAGTTATCCCAAAAGAAGCGTGTGTGGTGGTTACCCTAGGTTTTCATTGGGTTTTCAAAAATCTTATCTGTTCCAACATGTCTGTAGAAATTACTTTGAAAGGTATATCTGAAATGCAAACACTGACCCAAATGAATAGTATCTGTACTTTGCATAACATCTTAATTTATGAAAAAGTATCTTACTCAGCGGCCCAAAAGGACATGCTTCAAATAGTACAATAGCTAATGCAAGTGTACATATAATCTTAAGGAAATGGCTACGGGAGGCTTCCAAGGCGGCTTCCTTCTGCACGGCGTGTATTTTTAAAACAATGGAATAATAGATACTTGTATAAAGATTTGTGATGTTTGTCTTAAAGCCCATTCCAGAACCAGTGTTAATATGTGCAAAAAACTAAAGATTGTATGTATGCAAACACCACATAGCAATATAATACATGTTTTTAATATAGAAACCAAATAAGCTATCCTGAATTCATGTCTAAACCCATTCAGTCGTGGGGGAATGGGGGAGAGGAGTATGTAATACATTTTACAGGGTAAATGCATTGTGTTCAAACTTAAAAACAAGATAAAAAACAGAAATCGCTGTACGTACTGGTACATAACTTGGCATATCAACAGTATATGTAGGATGTAACTTCAGCCATTCAACTAAATCCTTGTTTTTGGGAGCATCTTCCCCCATTAGTTTGGTCCCATCCTCTAAGTTTATGACGGGGATACGAGTTTCTGGCTCCAGTTGCCCAGGAGATGGAATGTTTCTGGTTGGTGGGGTGTCAATATCTTCGTCATATGCTTTGGTCACATCAGTGTCATCCTGCAAAACAAGGTTGTGCAATAATGAAGATCTTTCAAGAGGAAAAAAAAAAGTTAAACTTGGACGGTTTTACGTTTGCTAGTTTGCCAGTTTGCGAGTGTTCATACCAAACACTTTCATATTTTGAGGTAAGATGTTGTGAAACAGGTCGCTTATAAACAAGCGACAGAGAAACCCAATGCTACATCCAATATGACAAAAATACACAGTAAAATACTTATATATTCTCTTGAAAAGGGGTCATTTAGTTTAACCCTTTGGCCAAAGCATTGTAAGCCTGTGAGCCACGACAAGGCAGACCTTGTTCACAGGTCCTAACACTACCAGATAAAATACTAATACACCTCTATTAGGAAAAAAATTCTAATTTACCTCTATTAGGAGGGAGAAAGACCAACATTGGATCCCAAAAAGAGCTTGCTGGGGTTCTGTGTGTTGTTTGTTAGCTTATAAACATCCTTAAAAGCATTTAGATGTGCTGCTTCATATAGACTGATTTCTATGCCAACCATGTTATCATAAGTACAGATGTGCGCAATTTCCACAGAAATTTGAAAACAAGGCCAAGCTTCCCCTACCGTGACCGTGTTTGCAAAAACGTTAAAAAATAAATAAAAAATAAAAAAGTTTACAAAAACTAGCTGCCAAATATCGAAACTCAATTTCCAGGATATTCAGGGCCGTTCGCCTTTATATACTATTATTTTTGAAAAACTTGAGCAATTGTCCATTCAGAAAATATACGAGAAATGTTCAAAACATTCGGAGATTGGGAGTTCTCATTGCGTACCATTGTTGAGGAGCTTTGTGCATCCCTATTCCATGGAATGCACTTTAATGAGTGAAGAGACCAAGGTGCATGCACCATCAGCTATATTGGACCAACTGTTAGTGTTTCCTAATGTAGGGAGCCACTGAACACTAATCATACACCCCATATCCAAGGCACAATCAATAAGTCACGCAATGTTTATAGTTGTAAAGGCAGCAGAGTAACGACCTAAAGGAGGCTCCCCCCTCTTAGCCCCAGAGTGAACCAATTCCAATGGCGTGTTTAAAAGGTCTCATCTGGGTAATTGATACCCTTTTTACCCAAATCTGACATCTATAAATATTTGTAATCTATTTAGATTTAGGAGGGCTACTCCCTTTTCTGTGATGTCACAGTGTTCAGCAAGTGCTTGTACTGTCAAAATCTGCCCCTGCCACTTTATTGGTTCTCTGATAAAGGCGGGGAGAAGGGTAAAGTAAACACTTGATTAACACAACCACGTTCAGGTGCGCCTAAAAACAACACAAATAAATCAACGTAGTGGGGATGCACATTTAAACTGGTCTGGAAATCTCTTGTACAGCAACTTACACGAGTTGAATAAAAAAGGCATCATACTGAAGAAATCATAAATAGTTGACTAAATACTTTTGCAAATGTATACATAGCTATAGATCTACGCAAGGTATGTCAGTCCACGGGGCAGTCAATTATCCATGAAGCGCAAATTTAAAATAATTTTGATGTACACATGGAAAAATACATAAGCCCTTTTGAATAGTAATTGGTCTTACCGCAGACATTGAAGTCCGTTTGTTGCTCATAAACAACAAATCAAGTCCTTCTACATTTTTCCTTCTTCCTCTCCTCCTCTTCATGGGAGGTTCCCCATCAATTAAGGAACCATTGAGCAGATGCCTTGTTGGTGTGCGTGAAAAACCTGCCTGCAGTCTCTCCATTTGAGTTTTAAAGGCATCAGAAACCGGTGTGGAGGCATTAGGCAAGATAAACTTGGGAGTGAGAGATGCAAAACTTGAGGTAGAACTTGTTGCCTCCCTGGAGGCATTGGATAAATCCCCAATTTTTTCTTGTCCATTTTCTGCCCCCATTTGAGATCCTCGCAGCTGAGCCACCATCTCCATAAGATTCCTCCTCTTTGCAGCACGTTCTGCCTCAACCTCAATTTTCCTTCTCCTTCGCCTGCGCTGACGTGGCACAGACAAGGTCAGTGCACTTTCCTACAATCAAATAAGAATTTATGAGATTTTCTTTGCCGAGGTTGGATTTGGCTTATTGACAATTGTAAAAAAATAACCACAAAGCAAAATGGCCATTCAATTAGAACGTACCACTCAATATACAGAGCCGTGTACACTGTAAGCACTAAATTAGAATTCTTAGTATTGATGGGGCAAGGCTTCATGTTCATTGTGGTGGATTACGGTTGAGTATGTTGTGATATTCTACACCAACGCTACAATAACATGGTCTGGAAACTGATATTTTGCATTGGAACAGGATATGTTCTACATATGTCATGCATTACATGTGCATAACCAAGGAAGGACTACATGGAAGGTTCAAATATACATATCTAGCCAGAAAATAGATATTACACTTGGAAGTTAAAGGGTTAGGCACATATAAATAAGGCATTTTCTTGCCATGCTTCCATACAGGAAGACATTTTTGGATACTTAACATTTTACCCGAAATTCATAATATAAAGCATTACATACCTGGGACAGTTGTGGAGAAGCAGTGACCTCTTCACTTCCACTGAAACTGCCCTGAGCAACCATGGAGAGTTCAGCAAAGCTTCTCTTCTGCAGGGGACTATCCACAACAGTTGGTGTGTACCCAGGGATGAGCCCCGGGAAGTCAAACATCTGGCGTCTGTTTACTGGCCACTTCCCTTTCAACAGTGACTCACAGATGTTGTCTAATCGGTTGATTATTACACGGTCCTGTTTAAGGAAAGTGGAGAAAATTAAATTCGTAACAAGCAAATTGGGAAGAAAATGTAGACCAAACCAGTCAACGGTCATTAAAGTAATAAGAATCAACTTTTATAAACTGCACATGCATCACTACTCGAGCTAATGGCTACATTATGTATTCTGCATTAAACTTAACCCCACTGAGTCTTGTTAACCCATACACAGAACTGTAAGGACCCACAATATATTTCATTTATTTATAACGCGCCTAAATATTCCGTAGCGCAGAACAATAGGGTTGGAGAATGGAAACAGTAAAATAACAAGCCTTAACATACATTTTTACAGTAGGTAAGGAGGGCCCTGCCCCAAGGAGGTTACATTGGGTTGAGAAACGAGAAATACAGCAGGGGGGGGGGGGGGTTAGAAATGGTATGTGGTGTTTGGATAGATGCTGAGCTCCTACTGTTTCAGGCTATGGTGCATTGTTTGGCATAATCATCAACTGGTGGACAAAAGAAAGAAACATCTGCTTCCAGTATCTAGTAACCACAATACTTCAGAGCCGCCAGGCCTAAACTCTGTCCTAGGAAGTGGTTCCTCATTAGCGTCACTATTAATAAAGTTCAGCATTATAAAACTTAACCACATCTAATGAATGTCAATATTCATTCCACACCCTCTATCGCTTAACCTGCACAGAAGCATGGACCATTTAAAGGGAGGGGAAAAGCACCAATTACAGCTCTCTGCAATTGGATCAAGAAAAAAAGGCTGTAATTCTGCAGTAAGATACATGCCACAATATATCTTTTGGACACAAATATACGTAGTTATTTTTATTTTTTATTTAATTATTACCAAACAGCAAGAATTCATCTCTGCGGCCCCAGACTTGGTTCTGGACTTATTGTTCCTCGAGTATAGGTCAGGGCTTAGCTATATAGATATAGTGAAGCACTGTTCAAAAGCCACAACCTGATCACAGCAGCTGCTACAAACGGCTTTCTTTCCACAGGAATAAGCCTATTAGTGGTCTGTTTTTTATAACCAGATGGCCAGGTCATGGCGATTAGGGTTTTTTTGTTTTTGTTTTTTTACTTTTAAACAGTAAAATTGACTGAAAACATCTAATTCTTCATTTGAGTTTCTAGAATGTATTTATTACATTTTTGACTACAGGCAGCGTTCTGAAGCCAATAGCTAGCAGACAAATTCAACAATGAACACACCTTAGGCCAGAAAGAAAAGGAAAATGTCCTTTCACGAAGCATATGGAGCCCAGACTGCTCCCCATCCTCCAAATAGAACCCATCGTGAGTTTCATCCCGTGCTGTACTCATAGAAGCATTGCTTTCTTCATCAAAGTTCTTGTCCTGAGAGGCTATACCAACTGACAAGGAAAAACAGACAATAGGATTCCAGGGACACCCAGAGAAAAGCATTGAGCACAGAAACTCGAGACAAAATAATGTTCGAAGCAGAGCTGGCCCAGATAGCAGCAGTCTCTGGACCGTACATGCAGACCTGTTTAAAAAGGAAAAATAACCGCAAATGTTTTGGGTGCTGGGATTGCTATAAGAATCAATTTAACACAAAACAGTCAATTTATAATATATTCTGCTTTGATGATTCACTAGTATGTAAGCCTTACCCAACTGGATAAAATATGGCCCGAAAATACAGGCACACAATTCTTAATAAATATTGAGCCCAGTACGTGATTAGCTGATGTTTTTGCTTAGAAGCAAGTGTGTTGATGAAGCCTTTCGGATTGTATAAACCATTGAAAACATGCTCGTTTTACCTTCTGCTTGGGAAGACTCTTCGGATTTGTCATCATCATCCAGTTTTTCTTCATCTTCCTCTGAGCCTTTTTCAGAAATGGATTTTGGATCAACCTCCGGCGTCATTTCTGCCTCCTTAATTTCATCTTTAACAAGAGGAGCATCAGGCTCACTTTCCTGTTTCACACACTTGTCAACAGTGTCCATTGATTCTTCCTCTTCGACTTCTTCTTTAACTGCAATATCTTCCGTTTCCTCGGCTTTTGCTTCATCGTGCTCCACGGCTTTCTCATCCTGCACAGGGGTAGAGGGCATCATAGGTGGAGTGTCACTGTAGCCACATCCAGGTGGAATAAGATTGGGCATGGTGCTTGGCTGTGCCGTCCCTCTGTTTTGAGCAAAGTTCTTATGGGCATCCAGAAAAGAAAGTTCTGGGTCGTTGAGGATGTGATAATCTGTCCTACTAACTCCATGTTTAGCAGCGCCAACAAGCAAGTCTCGGTCATGTTTTCCACATTCCCACCATTCAGGCAAGTCCAGGCTCGGCTGGCAAAGTTTAAGTCTCTCATTCAACTGGGGGTGATTAAGAACTTGCTCCCGTATTTTCCTTAAAAGCTCAATTCGGTAGAGAGTTCTAGAAGCACGTTCTTCTGTTATAGGTTCAATCATTGTGGAGAGTTCACAAACATCTATTCAATACATTACAAAAATAGGTTCAAATATGGGTAAGAAGGAAGAAAAAAAATCACATGGTTAAAATGCCTCAACTTATTTGGTGAAATGGTTATGCTGATTTTTGACTACCATGGCGATTGCCAAGTAAACTCACCTTCATCTGGTTTGGTTGCCATGTGACACACTCTCCTGCACATAGCCACAAAGCAATTGAAATATTTCTCCAAACTATCATCAGACTTTTTATCCAGCCTGGCAAAAGCTCGAAACTGATTCCAGTCAAACTGCTGTTTGGCTGTGTCGATGATCACTCCAAAAGTAGACACCACACGATAAAAATCTGCTTCTTCTCTCCTCGTCCACCTTAAAAAAAAATTAAAAAAGCAATGTTAATGCTCATTCTGACTCCACAAGCATGAAAAAGCTATTCGTGCATCCAATTTCGGTTAGGAAATCTCACAGAACTCACTTTTGCCGTTTCTCCGTTATAATTGCTTCTCTTTCTGCTTCCAGGGCTCGTACTTCTTCCCGAGGACGTCGCCTACGCCGATCTGTCTTCATTTGTGCTTCTTGCCTCATTTGTTGCCTCTTATAGCTACGTTGATAAGCAGTGATGAGGCGTCGCAGGCGGGTGGTTAGGGCTGACGTATTGGGCCAGTACAGTTGGCCTAACTCTGCACTGCCTTCCCCGAGTTTGCCTGCAACAGAAGGTAAAGAAAAAAATACCCTCAAGCTCATCATTCCACTCTCCCATACTGCCCAGTGTAAAAGCCTCCTACAGGGAACGTACACCTCAGAGAAGCACACATACAATTCCTAAGATATGAATGACTCTCCTGGAATGATCAAATATTTCCAACAATAACTTTTATTTTAAGTGTGATTAAATATTCTGCGGAGTGACTAGAAAAATGGTATTGCACAGAAATCTATAAATAAAAAAAACCCATACACTGCATAATCTATCGGGTGAACAAGTGGTTGGACTTTATCAGGCATTATGGGGCTTAAACAGATACTTGCTCGCTACATTTTTACCAAAAACAAACATTGCATTTTTTATTTTTTTTAAATCAAGGCTACGTTACGTCTGTTTTTCAGTTTCATGAAATATTTTACACTTGCATCCAGAGGGACAACAAAAAGAAGATCCCTTGATGCATCAACATTAGCATGGATATTCATCATTAAACAGACTGGCACCGCTCAAAAATACCTCACTTTATTTTACACTTCTTACCTCTAGTGTCCATTTCTAAGGATTCTTCCTTATCCTCAAGAGGAGAGATTGCATATTCCTTTGGGAGAAGAGGCACATACATATAGTTTAGGTGAATAATAGTTTGTTTGGCACTAAGAAACATTGATATGATTGCTTTTGAAGTAAATATGCTTTAAAGCTACTCAGCTGGTGACCGGTTTCCTTCCCAATTTGTCAAAATATTTCAAAAGCATTACAATCCAAACACAGGCATATGTGAGTGGTATAGTTACAATATGTGAGCAACTGAGTGTCCTTACATCAATTTCATCCTTAAATTGAAGCCTTGCTGGTTTGTATTCTGGATCTTCATCCTCTCGGTCAAAGTCACCCCTAGAAAAAAAAGTGAAAAAATCAAATACTAAGCACTAAAAACATGGATGCGCTTTAAATGTGCAATAAACATTGCTTAGATGGTAACATACCCGTCTCCACCATCTGCTAGCATATCTGTTCCTCGCTGCTCAGCAGCAATTGCTTTAGCATCAGGCATACCAGCTCTCTCTAGGAAGCTCAGAGCAGGGTCGGCTCGGATAGAATTGTACTTCTCGTACCCTACAGAGAAAGATTGCGGATTGTCACATTCAATGTGGCAGCTAGTTTAGAAGCACACACATTCGGCACCGATGTTACATCATTGCCATGTTTAACCTTTTCAGTGCTGCAGGGGGATCTAAGGCAGGTGCTAGCCAGCTGTGAATAGGAAGTCAAATGACTTGAAAAACCTTCGGATCATTCTCTGCAGATAAACCACTAGATTACAAATAAAATACAATGGACACTCGCCACTTGCGACAGAGAAAAAGGTTACACACCTCAATTTTTTTTTTAGTAGTGCCCATGCATATATATTTACAAGATACACCCAGAAATGTTTTTCCCGAGCCTCAGTTACTGCATCAGAGGAACTGCCATTGTATTGAATCTTCAGTTTTAATTACATCATGAATAGCACTGCAGGTTCTTAATGGTTTCTTTTATGACCTCTGCTGCATGGAGCCTCCCCCCCTCCATTGTTTGTCTTCTTTGGGCCCAGCCAGAGCCTAAATTTTTAACGGCGGCCTCCCTCCTCTCCCCCCTCGCTCACTCACTCAATGAACATGGGTTACATGAAAGGCCATCGAACCTGTCTTATTACGTTTAGTGTGATGTGTCAGTAAGATGACACTGTTCCCTCTACCATTTTCACAGAGCAGTTTTGTTTTTTTTACTGCCTGAACTGACTAAATAGAAAATGGCAGATCCCAACAGTGCACTGCAGGAGAATCATTTTTAGACCAGACTTGCGCCTCAACGGATGCCCCCCGCCCCCACCCCCCATTATTATGTGTATGTATGTATGTGTATATGTGTGTATATACATGTGTATATATATATATATATATATATGTATTTATATATATATATATATATTTTTTTTTATTATTTTAAAAAGCTAGTACATATGAAGAACAGCACAATTCAATTAGGATTTGTGCTACAGCACACTTCTAACCGCTGTAGAGCCTGGAGCCAACCTGTAATCATGAAGGGTTTTATAAGCCATCATTCTCCCCTTTAGTCAGGCCGGGCTGCTGAGAATACGCCTGTGACCTCCAGAGAATTGGGATTATAATCAGGAATCGCTCACTGTATATATCATGCCAGCTCTGCATCCCCAAGCCTTTCAAAGTTAACAAGGCTGCATCCCACTCAAGGGAGCCGGGAGTTCTCTGCGCTGACATTTGTGAAATATTGCTTGGAACAAAGCCCAGGAGGCACTTGTACAGATTAATAGCAGAGGTTAAGCCCACCATCCACTTTGACACTGGTTGGCAGAGAGTTAGCAAGGGAAGCGGCGCTGGAAGCAAAGTTTATGGAGATCTATAACACGGCATGGCCATTATTACTACAAATGTGGTTTTGCTTTATTTATAGCTCAGTGTTAAATATTTTCTCCCCCCCCCCCCCACAAATATTTACAGCATATCAGACTTTATCCCCTTTTATATCAGGGGGGCCTGAAATGTGTTACAAAGTGTTTAAGTGTTTGCTGGGACTACAATAAAAAGCACCTTCTAAATTAAACACTTTATAATGTACAATGGGACATGTTTCATATGCAGATAGGGGGAAGGAGGGTGTGCCCTAGTGATACATGTGCTACCTGAAGCTGAATTATATGGTTACAGACCAAAGCCATCTACCTGTAATTACTTCCCTGTCCCTTTGATTATTGATTGCTGGCTAGGCCCAGGTTGGTGGGACAGGATGATCCAGTTCAGAGTATCTTGTTCATTTCCAAGAGAACTTAAACCTGTCCTGCAGACCTGTGTCTAGGTATAGTCATTTTACCTGCAAACACAACTACACTTTTTGGGGCAGGAAGTAAATGGTATCCAACGCTCTGTACAGCACCGTGTACCTAGTCAGTGCTACATAAACATACATTACTTGTACTGCAGTCCAACCATGCCCAGTCATGACATACCATGCTTGAAAACCCCAATCAAAAGGGACTTATCGGCTTCATTGTCCCACCAGTCTGTAGGAACCTCTGCATGGAATGGCTCAGGAATCCATACATCTAACTCGCTGCAAAAGAAGAGGGTTCATTTTAGATTTTGCTGAAAAGTAAAATCTAGAAAAATAATATTGCAAACAGAAAAAAAAGACAAACCCTGCATAATCTATTGGGTGAACTTAAACTCTGGCACCACTTAAAGAGACTTTAAATGTCTATTTACTTTCGGTCAGTGGGTGAGTGCCACAGCTTACTGTTCTCTATTAAAGACTAGAGTGATTTCTGCAGTGATTCTCGCTTTCCTGCTAGAGAGCACCAACCACCATTTTGAAAGGAGTTGAAGTGCGCCCGCCATCTTCGGATCCTTTTAACTTTATCAGTTATTATGGGGCTTAAGTAGATGTTTGTTTGCTACTTTCTTACCGAAAACAAACATATACAAAAAAAAATTACATTCAAAAGTTTTTTTTTGTTTTTTTTTTAAACCAAGGGTTACGTTAACGTCTGTTTTCAGTTTCATGAAATATTTTTCACTTGCATCCAAAAGGAACAAAAATCCCTTGATGCATCAACATTAGCATGGAATATTCATCATTAAACAGACTCACGGGCTCAAAAATAACTTGCAAATAGGATACCACAAGGAAGAAGTATTGGTTTACATGGGGAAAAGAACAACTGAAAATGGGAGTTATAAAAGAGAAAAACAGTTTGCACAAATACCAGAATGGTGGTAGTTACTATAGGTTAAACCAGGGCTGCCAGGCCCTGCTGGATCTTTCTGTCCAGCCGCAGACAGGATACTGGGACATGAGAGAGAGCTGGTGTGGGGCGAGGGTGCGCGGGGAGGTGGAGATAAATCGAGTCTGAGGGGAAGAGATTATCTAGTGTGGGTGTCGGGGAGAGAGATCGAGTGTGGGATCTGGGGGGTGGAGGGATCACCATCAAGGGTGAGGGGGGAGGCGTACCATCCAGCGTGAGGGGTGGGGGGGTGGGCGTACCATCCAGCGTGAGGGGTGGGGGGGTGGGAGTACCATCAGCGTGAGGGGTGGGGGGGGTGGGAGTACCATCCAGCGTGAGGGGCGGGGGGGTGGGAGTACCATCCAGCGTGGGGGGTGAGGGGGAGAGAGACCATCCAGCATAAGGGTTGGGGGGGTGGGGGAGTACCATCCAGCATAAGGGTTGGGGGGGTGGGGGGAGTACCATCCAGCATAAGGGTTGGGGGTGTGGGGGGAGTACCATCCAGCGTGAGGGGTGGGGGGGTGGGAGTACCATCCAGCGTGAGGGGTGGTGGGGTTGGAGTACCATCCAGCGTGAGGGGTGGGAGGGTGGGAGTACCATCCAGCGTGAGGGGTGGGAGGGTGGGTACCATCCAGCGTGAGGGGTGGGAGGTGGGAGTACCATCCAGCGTGAGGGGTGGGGGGTGGGAGTACCATCAGCGTGAGGGGGTGGGAGTACCATCCAGCGTGAGGGGTGGGGGGGGTGGGAAGTACCATCCAGCGTGAGGGGGTGGGGGGTGGGAGTACCATCCAGCGTGAGGGGTGGGGGGGTGGGAGTACCATCCAGCGTGAGGGGTGGGGGGGTGGGAGTACCATCCAGCGTGAGGGGTGGGGGGGTGGGAGTACCATCCAGCGTGAGGGGTGGGGGGGTGGGAGTACCATCCAGCGTGAGGGGTGGGGGGGTGGGAGTACCATCCAGCGTGAGGGGTGGGGGGGTGGGAGTACCATCCAGCGTGAGGGGTGGGGGGGGTGGGTAGTACCATCCAGCGTGAGGGGTGGGGGGGTGGGAGTACCATCCAGCGTGAGGGGTGGGGGGGTGGGAGTACCATCCAGCGTGAGGGGTGGGGGGGTGGGAGTACCATCCAGCGTGTGGGTGGTGAGCGGGGAGAGAACCATCCAGCATAAGGGTTGGGGGGAGGGTGGGGGAGTACCATCCAGCATATGGGTTGGGGGGGGTGGGGGGAGTACCATCCAGCGTGAGGGGTGGGGGGAGTACCATCCAGCGTGAGGGGTGGGGGGAGTACCATCCAGCGTGAGGGGTGGGGGGAGTACCATCCAGCGTGAGGGGTCGGGGGGAGTACCATCCAGCGTGAGGGGTGGGGGGAGTACCATCCAGCGTGATTGGGAGTACCCATTCCCAGCGTGATTGGGAGTACCAT